>NW_022631165.1:1571940-1703362 GCF_010015895.1 Lontra canadensis | reverse complement strand
CCCCCCGGGCAAATGTGTGCCTCTGACCGCAAGGATCAGATCCTACAACCGTGGGATTGAGCAAGATGCCTGAGCTTCCGGCCCCGCTCCCCAGGGGTGCATTTTGCAAGAGTCTTCCCCTGGCATCCTCCAGCTCTGTAAGCCCAAAACCCGGAGACACAACAGCACAGCTCCTCACCCTCCTTGGTCGGGCCCAGCAGTGCTTCAGGGTGTGCCCAGCCCCCTGGGGGATAGGCTTCCTCACCACTCCCCATCAGCCCCCCGCCAGCAGGCGGACAGGGTGCTGTCAACTAGAGAACCGGACTGGCCCAACCTGGGAAAAGCTGTGGGCTCGGCCTGCCAGGCACAGTTGGGGCAGGAGCAGGGTGAGATAGGCTGTCCGCCCCCCACAGCTGCCCTCCCCTCCCCAGCGGAGTCCCCACTCTGCCTGTTCCCGGTGCCTCAGCCGAGCCCAAGGGAGGGAGCCAAGGATTCCATCTCTTAAAATCTGAAGACCCCAGGTCCTGCTGGAGATGGGTCTGCCCACCTCAGGTAAGGCTGGTGGGACAGTGGTGCCCATGGGCGCTGAGGGTCAGTGCAGAATCAGCGTCCCTGCAGCCCCTTGCTTGAGCCCACGGTCAAGGCCCAGGGATCTTTGTCCACCCACATCCATGTCCAAAGGGCTTCTGGGGCCCTGGGGTGCGTTCCCTGCCCGACGAGGAACTAGAGATGCACCTATCATGCCCCAGCCCCTGGACTTCCCCACCCCTAGCTCCTCCTTGGGAAGGCCCTTTCATTAGCCCGCTTCTCTGGGCAGCGAGCACCAGAGGACAGGCCATCTCCCTGTGGAACCCCTCCCCAGCCCATCCCCTGGACAGAGGCCAATGGCATCACCTAATTCCTTACCCTTGGGAATGTGGGAACCAGGCCCCCCAGTTTGGTCTGTGCAGCTGGCAGCCAATGGAGGGGGCAGTGCATGCTGTCAGTGAGGGAATGGGGGGAGGGTGGCCACAAGCAGGTCCCACTGGGGCCAAGCCCCACCTTGAGCCCCCCACCCCGACCGTGGCCCCAGGCAGTGGGTGTGGTGGGCTCTCCTGAACAGCCCTGCTGACCCAGCCAGGGGGTAGGCGCACCCCAAAAACCCCATCAGACCACACATTTGGTGGTGACTGCTCCAGGGGGAATACTGGGGCTCAGGACACCTCAGCCCTGCCTGGCATGGCACCGTGGGTGGCCAGCTGGACTACAGCCAGAGCTCCAGGGCCAGCCCCTTGTATCACCCACGGACCACCCAGCCCCTGGGTCAGTCCCTGCCCGGGGCCCTTGGGGCCAAGCCCAAGCCGGGCTGCCAAATCCTATAGAAACAGGCCGGTCGCCATAGCAAAGCCCCATACGCTTCCCCAGCTGTTCCCTGATGTCCCCTTAGCGTGGCTTTTCCATCCCAAACAGGCAGGGTGTGATGTCAGGGATCCCCTCAGCATCTCAGCAGGCCCGTTTGAGGCCTCCCCAGCCTCCCTTCCCTCCCAGTAGGCAGCCTGGGCCTCTGCCCTCTCCCGCCATCCCAGCTTCTGTACCCACTGTCCTAATCCACAGTGGCCTCAAGGTTGCCAGACTGGATAGCTGCTGTGTCCTCAGCCCTCCACCTAGCCTCTCACCTTGCCTACCCCGGTCCAGCCTCTCCAGCACCCACGGGCCCCTCTGCGGGAGGGAGAGCATCCCTCCTTTAACCCCCGACTCAGCCAGGGGACTCCCTTTGCCTCCACCAACCCCCCCCACCCCCCCCGGCTCCCTGGGGCCAGACTCCTCCTCTGGGCTTTCTTTCCCATACAGAGAGGCCTCTGCCTGGGGTAGTCCCCTATGTACGACTCCTGGAGAAAGGGGCTGCCCAGATCCAGAGCAGGGAGAGAGCATTCTGGGAAAGGGTGGTTTTGGTCCTATCGCAGCACCTGGCTGTGGGGGCCACTAGTCCCTCACACCATGCAGCCCAAGACACGCTTCCCATCTGTGCCCCTGCAGACAAAGTTGAGCCAGACCCTGAGTTGGAGGGAGGGTGTGGGCAGGTAAAAGTGGCCCCCATAACCAGGTGCATTCCTCTCACCACCCCTCACCCCGGCTGCGAGTCTAAACCTGTGGGGACCAGTCCTGGGCCTCTGCCCGAGAGCCAAGCGGCCAGCAGTGCTTCAGGCCCAGGCTACGGCTCCAGGCCACCCTGACTGTTCCTCACCACGCCCCGTGTGGTTTCTGTCTCCCCGCCTTCCTCTTTCTGCTTCCCCGTAGAAGCTGTGGCATGTATACAAACTCGCAGGCCACAGCCTGGCCTGGACACGCACTAGCCCGCTCCACTGTCCACCCGGTGCCCTGCCCACTCGTTGCTGGGTGGGGCACCCCCACTCCTGCGTGGGTGCTCCTGGGCTTGGTTCACCCCCCCAACGAGACTCCCAGACAGCAGGCCTCCCCCGCTAGGGACAGTCAAGCACCAGGTCTGCCAGTGACATTAGCATCAACCCCGAGGGCCCCTTTCCCCGTAGGTCTGGTCCACGTGACTCTAGGCTCCTCCAGGAAGCAAGCGCCTCTGCCAAAGGGCGAGCTGAGCACAGAGGGCGCCGGGGGGGTCTCTTGGAAGTGGAGGGCTTGGCAGGCCCCTCTACAGCAGCACCTCCTGCGTACGCCAGCCCCGAATCGAGCAGCCCACCGTGCACTGAAGCCAGCCCCAGGCCAAGACGAGCCGCGAGGGAGGGGGCAGCCAAACCACTGACCCAGGCTGCCGGGGGCCACCCAGCCAATACGGGCCCTCACACCCCACCTCTCCCACTTCTCAAGTCGTGCGCTCCTAGTCCTGCGGCCTGGTTCACACCCACGGCAGCCCAGTCCCCAGGCTGGAGAGGGCGTGCGTGCGGACGGCCGAACGTGAGTCTGACCTGGAGCTACAGGACCTGGGAGGAGAGACAGACAGAGGCTCGGGAGTACCAGTAAGCCCCATGCAACCTACCAGAGGCGCTTTTCTAGGGGTTGTTGTCCCAGCTAAGTCAATGCTTCAGACTGACCTGTGGCACCCATTTCCAGAGATACTGTCACACACAGCCGCAGTGGGGGTTACTCCACGGGGAACCCTCGAAAGGAGGACCTCCCCTCCTTCTCAGCCCATGACCTCCCTCATCCAGGCCGCCCATACTCCCATTTCCCTCAGCGGGAGTTTCTGACATCAGGGCAATAGGGCAGCGATACCCTATAGGAGCCACGGGACAGGGGGACTGGGGATTCCATGGAGAAACGTCAACGCCCAGAGCAGCTCAAGTAGGGATCTACGACAGAGAGGTAGTGTCTGCTACACAGGCCTTCAGGGAGGGGGTGTGGGAAGGGAAAGGCTCAAACAGAAGGAATGAGGAAGAGAGGCCACATGCTTGGCAAAGGCCAGGGGGTGGGCAGCCCCAAAGAGAGGGGCCCTGTGCGTGTGTGGGGAGGGGTCTGTGGGATGGAGAGAAGGGCAGACAGATGGTCTGGGCAGCCTGGAGCTCTAAGCAAGGGAGGCAGCAAAGTAGGGGAGGGGAATCTCCATTCTTGCTCTCCACCGTCTCCTTCCAAGGCAGAGTGGGATCCAGCAGAACTGCAGACTCAGCCCCAGCTCCATGTCCAAGCGGTTCAAGACAACGGGAACCAGACCCAGGGAGCGGTGGGAGCCTCCTCTCCCAGCCCACTCTCCTCTACACACCCGCCAGCCTCCTCACTCTCCCTCTTCCCCACTGAACCCCAGTTCTTCCTCCACACACAACCAGGGGCTCTTTACTAGACTTCGGCCTGCTGCTGGTTCTCCTGTGTACAACCCCTGCAGCCGCACCCCAGCCTGGCACCCCAGCCTGGAATGGGGACTCGCCTCTCACCCCTGCCAGCACTCAGTGGCGCACCAAGCCCTTTCTAACCCCGGGGTCCCTTGCACATCTTGCTCTTCCAGCAACTTCGCACGCCAGGCTGCTTGCTGGAGGCACCTCCCCCTCACCAGGCCACTCAGGAGCGCCCAGCACTCCCCCTCGGCGTCCTGCTCCTTTAAAAGCGCCCATCGCAAGTCCTCGGGCTCTTGTGGGTACTGTCCATCGCTCCCCGCTCCGGATCCTCGGGTCTCGAGCGGGGGTGGGGGGGAAGGACTCTGTCCCCCAGGAGACATTGGGCAATGTCTGGAAGCGTTTCGGGTGGTCACGAAGGGGGTGGGGAGGTGACCGTGTCTAGTGGGTGGAGAGCAGGAAGGCAGCTCAACCTCCACCAAAGCTCCGCGGAGAAGGCTCGGCGCGAAGTGTCAACAGCGGCGGGGCTGAGCAAAGCCGCCGCAGAGGAAGCGCCCACGAGAACCGGGTCCCGGCGGCGCTCTCCGGACGCAGGAAGCGGGAATGAGGGAGGAAGGGGAGAACGGAGCGACCGAGCGACCGACGCGCAGACCCCGGCCCGCGTCAGCCCCGCCCCCCCCAGGCCCGATCCCTCCGCGGGCCCCGGCGCGCCCACCGCGCGGCCCCGAGGCGCGAGCCCCAGGACGGGAGCGCCGCGCGGACACTCACCCGCCCGCGGCCGCCCGGGAGCGGCAGCGCCACCCTCCCGCTTCATCGTGCTCCCGCGGCCGCCAGCCGGGGAAAGGGACGGGAGGCGCGAGCCGAAGGCGCTCGTGCGCTGCGCCCGCCGGGACTTGTAGTTCTGGGATTCTCAATGCCCGGCGGGCTGCATCACGCGCGGCTCCTCAGAAACTACGACTTCCGGCGGCTCCGACGTCGCAGGGCGGGATTGGCAGCTTTAGAATCACTCTATGTTGCAGGTCGGAGTCTGACTGGCTGTTTGCGGCTGTCGCTCACGATGATGTTCGATGGCCCGTTGCAAAAAGGAGAAGCTTTGCGCGTCGGGCTGGGGAAGCCCGGAGCGTATCAGCGGGGAGGGGGGGCGGTACTTCCGCCAGGATGGCCCAATCACAGTGGTGGGCTCTTTCTATAAAAGCCTGAGCCACGCGCGCCGCCATTCTTTCGGCTCGACGGCCTGCGGGGTGGGTTTTCTTCCGTAGGCGGGCGCGCCGGCCCCGCGTGGGTGTGAGGGGTCGCGCAGGCCTGCGGTCCGGCCTGACGCCCTTCCGCCTCGGCGCCGTTTGCGTCTTCTGGCTCCTGCCTCCCCGCTCGTCACCCCCCACCGACCCGGGAAGTCGGAACCTCCAGACCTCCGCCTCCCTGCGGGTAAGGCTGGGCGGGGCCCCTCCCCTGCGCGGCGTGGAGCCTGTGATGAGCTGCCGTACTTCTGACACCTCGTATGAGAACTGCGCTCGCAGTCTGATTATCCGCGCGCGGCTGAGGCTTCGGGGTGCGCCGCGCGTGCGGGCGGGGCCTGGGTGCTTCGCTGCCTCGTCCGGGGCGGGGAGGGGCCTCTGCCCACCGTGCGGCGCTGTCTGCCTTTCAGGGCGGCGGGGGAGCCGCGGACGCCAGCCCGCCGCCCGCTGCTGAGGCGGGAGCCCGGCGCGCCTGGAGCCTGAGCCGGAGAGCCACGTGGTGAGTCGGTGGGAGCCGGGCGGTCTCCCCGCGCGTGCAGCCTCGCGGGAACCCCGCCGGAGGGACGGAGGCCGCGTGCGCGGAAGCAGAGGTGTCCGCGCTGCTGCCCTCGTCCGAGCCCCCTGGCGTCAAATAAACGTGGTGTTCCCGAGACCTGCGAGTGCCGCGTGGTTCTTCGTCGGCGTCCGCTCCCGCACCGGGAAGGCCACCCGCGGGGGCCCGTCGCTGCCCCGGGTGGGGGCGACCCTAACGCAGGACGCGCGCCCTGCCTCACGTCGGGCAGTCCCCGGCCGGATGCCCGCAACCCGCCCTGCTCCGCCGTTTCCGCCGGGCCCAGGGGCCGCGGCAGGGGAGGACCTGGTCCTGACGGATCACAGTAGGGCCCAGGGCCCTGGACCCGGAGAGACGCACCCACTGGGATGGGAGGGGGAGGGGGGCCCGGTGACCTCCCGGAGACTTCTCCGTGTCACAGGTCCGAGTTCCTAGGGAGGGAGCATGTCAGCGTGTGGAGTGGAGGTGTGCGTGGTGCTCCCCCGGTGGCCTGCCCCCAGGCGAGCTGATTCTGAGGCTCCAGGGCAGGCACCCTTGGGTTCCCCGGAAGTCTGCGGAGCCCGAGTGGGCCCGTCTGCCGGGCGGCCCCGGAATGGATTCCGGCTGTAAGTCAGCCTGACCCCACCACCGCCAACCTCACCGAGCTCCTTCGGGACCGCCAGAGGGGCATCTGGTGGGTCTCCTCACCACCGCAGGTTACCCCCCCACCCACCCCGTCTCTGCGTCCCCGCACGCGGGAGCTCACCATGGGATCAGGCCAGAGTATGGTCCTCGAGACCACGATCAGACATCTTGAGGGGTTTTCAGGAGGCTGGAGTCAGGATGAACCCCAGCAAATTGAGAACCCTATGCGAGTTGGGGTGGCACCCCTTTAATGCCTGGTGGCCTTGGGAAGGGACACGGGATGTCCGGCGGTTTGTCGAGTATGGCGAGTGGTGACGGGAGAACCAGGACAACTAGACTCTCCCCCTGGGCCGGGATTCACTTGAAATAAGCAGGGACAGGCCAGGCTCTGAGTCGCCTCATCCAAGTGGCCCAGAGAACCCCCCGCAGAAGCCCCAGCCTCCACGCATCCTAGCTGGAGATCCCGAAGATGAACTGATCTCGTCCCCAACGTGTGCAACCCCAAGGCCGTCTGCCCCTGGCCCCCCAGTTCCAGACATTCTAGTGCCATCCATCTGTCCCCACTGTCCCCAGGCCTGGAGGATCCACTCCCTCTGGGACCAGCCTCTGGGCTGTGCCCCAGGCCGGGTGCATGCGCCCTCCAATGCTGGTACGAGAGGCACTGGAACCCAAGAGGCATGATGAGGATGGGATGGGATGGGAACCCGGCCGTTCTGTGATGTATTACCAGCCTTCCTCCACCACCGACCTCCTCAACTGGAAAGATAACCCCCCACCCTCCTCTGAGAAGCCACAGGCTATGGTAGACCTCCTGGAGCCCCTCTTCAGACTCCTGGGCCACCTTGGGAGGACTGCCAGCAGTTACCACGCCATGTTTAACAGAGGAAAGGAGAGTAAGGGGAGGAGCACGCACCAGCGGGAGGCCTCGGCCCGGCCGCCTGGGCTCGAGCAGCTGCACCCGAGCAGCGCCCGGCATGGGACTTCACCACAGATGAAGGACAGGCCCGCATCCGCCGATGCCAGGAGGCCCTCTGGGGAATCCAGGCAGGAGCTAAGAAACCCATGTACATGACTAAGGTATCCCCAGTCACCCAAGAACCAGGGGTCCCGAGAGACTGAAGCTACCAGATGTGCACTCGATTTGACCTTGAGGCCCAGGAAAGCTGCAAATGGTAAACCCCTCCTTCATGGCTCAGGGTGCCCCAGACATGAGGGAAAACTTGAAACCTAGTGGGTTTCACTGGGACAGATGAACATTACCCAGCTAATAGAGGCTACAAGTAGGGTCTGCACGAACAGGGAGGTCACAGCCAAAAGGGAAGCTGAAAAGAAAAGTCCGCCTCCCTGCCGTCGTCCTGAGGGGAAAGGACGATCAAGCCCAGGTTCGGCCTGCCATTAACACTCCATAGTGACAATGGGCCTCCGTCTGTACAGACGTCGTACAGGTCTAGACCAGATCTCTCAGCATCACCTGGAGACCACACTGGCTACAGGCCCCAAAGTTCAGGGAAAGTGGAGCAAATGAATTGTACCCTCAAGGAGACTTCAGCAAAGTTTGTCAGGAAACTAAGCTTCCGTGGCCGGATCTGCTACCCCCAGCTCTCCCATGTGCTCACTGCATGCCTGGGACACTGAGTTTCTCCCCTTCCTAGTTGTTATACAGATGGCCTCCCTGGTGCCAGAGTCTCCCAGGAAACACAGCCCGTTGGAGACAAAGGAGCAGTTTCAGGCCCGGGGGGCACCGTTAATGAGTCACAAAGACCATTGAGAGGACCCCAATCTCCTTAGGGTCCCCGGTACCCTTCAGACGGGATGCGGTTTGAGTCCAAGATTGGAGGAAACCTCCCCTCAAACCACAGCAGACAGGGCCCCGCACTGTGGCTCTAGCCTCTCCTGCCCTCAAGGTCTCAGGTGTCCCCCGTGGGTCCACTACTCGGGAGGGAAGAAAGCTCATCATGCAGATGAGTGGCACCAGTGGAAAGTCCAGCCAGAGCCTGTGGGCTACTCCAGCTTCGCCTTCAACGGGTCCCGGCCGAGATGGACATTAGCTCGCATGGTCCCTGGCGCTGGTCAGCGTCTTAGGAGTCGGACTGTACACCGTTGCCCTTCTGACTAGACTTTCCCCCAGAGACTTGCCAGTGGTGTTGCTTATTGCGTTGCCTTCGAATGTGTTGCTACATTTTCCTGCTTACAGGCTTCCTCACCCTTGCCTCCCTCCCCTTGCCCCGGGGAACCTCGGTGCTCCTGCGTGAAGTCAGACAGATGGGGCGCTGGGTTCAGTGCTCACGCCTACATGCCTGCCGCGCGCTGCCAACAAAATAAGGCCCCCGTCTGCATAAATCACGGGAGGAAACGCTGGATCGAACAGTAACCGGCACCTGGCGGGAATCGAAGATTAGAGGTGATGCGGGCGCCACAGTTCGCTGGACCCGTCCAACCCACTGTGGGCAGTCAGATGGGGGAGGAGTTCGAGGAAGACAAAGGCTAAACAGACCTTGAAGTCACTCTTCCTCCATCCTCCTCATCACTGTTAGTCCCCACATCCTAAATACCCTCCGAGCTGATAGAAAATACCAGGCGGACCACTGCCTACGTATTATCTTTGCAAGGCTACTGACCCAGAGTAGATGGAGATGATGCTCTCTAAGCTAAGTGTTTAAAGGGGCATCAAAGGGGGGGATATCATAAGGAAAACTTGTGAGATGGCCGACTGGGCCAGCAGGGGAATCCCAGTCCCTGCCCGGCTCGCCACGCCCGCCAAAGTGCCATGTACACGGAACTAGCCATGTATAAATTACTCCCCTTGTGTGTGCTTGGGCTCAGACCTTTGGAGATCACTTTCATCTGAGCCCGCCGCTGTGTCAAGTAGACCTCACATCCCCCAAGGTCTCTGAGTGCCACTTGGTTCTTTGGTTGAGTGATCCAGTCTGGGTTCTGCAACAGGAACACCAGCTCGTCTCCCAGCGGTCTTGGGACAGAGCCAAGGGAGATGGTCGGTCGTACCATGACTCCCCCTCTGTTGGAACTGCCTTCTCCATATTTCCCTATAAAGCCAGAAATACTGGGGGCTTTTTTGGCCTGTGCCTTCGGTAGATCAGGAACTCTTTAATTCTTCAGTAACAGGCCATGGAGCTCTGTTTTCTATTCCACTGGGTCTTTGAAGGGCAGGGGAATGGACATAAACCACCTAGCTTCCCGTGCTCCCTAGAGACCATTGGGGTTCCAAGCAACCTAGTTACAGGCGGGGTGCCACTCTCTGAGTGTTAAAGATGATCTGTACTTTGCCGAGGGGTCTAAAGGGGGATTTTCAGCAGAAGAGAGACGCAGGCCAGAAAACAAAACTTTATTCACTAGGACTGAAAACAAAGCTTATTAATCTAAAGATAGACTTGAAAATTTGACTACAACATGGAGCGCACTACCAGCCCCCGGCTTGACTTCACCATGCAAGGTCTCGGTGGGGCCGGCGGTTCTAGTTTCCCTGACTTTCTGTGATTTCCCACATGCTGTTCATCTATTACAAAGCCCCAACCTTGGCATTCTCCAAGGTAGCGAGAAAGGAGGTCCGTGTTGACGTTGGAACCAGAGTCTCCTAGTGTGTGAGCTGGAAGCAGGTGGCTCTGGTCCTTGGGGCACAAATGCATGGTATGGTTTGCGGTGCCGCCCTCAGGCCCAGGCACGGGCAGGAGTCCTGGCTTTCCCTGCCTGGACAGCATGTGCAGCCAAAGACATGGCTTTCTCTAGGGGTTAGGCGCTGGGGCCTGGCCTCAAGGCCAGGCGTGTCCAGGAGGGGGCAGCAGAGGGACTTGTGCTGGCTGCTCCCTCCCGTACCCAAGACCCTTGCTTTTCCTTCAAGGCCCTCAGGCAGCAGCAGGTGAAGGGGGCGCAGACCCACTGGCTCCTTAAAGCCTCTTGGGCCTTAGCCTCTGGGAAAGGCAAGACTCCGTCTGGGGGTCCCAGGAATGGGTATCCGAGGATTGAGTGCGGGATGACTGAATGGGGGGGCGGGGGCTGTGGAGCCTCCCTCAGCCTTGCAGGGCCCTCCCAAGTTCAGGGCGTGCAGCAGGAGGTGCTTCGGCCCTCCCTCTTGACATAGTCGTGCAGCCGGAAGCGGGGCTCACTGGGGGCCTTCATGGAGCGCTGCTTCAACTCCCTGTGGGGCGGGGGTGACCATGGGACAGAGTGGCTTCTACCCCAGCAAGGAGATAGAGACCCCAGGTGTGTGTGGGGGGGTTCTTCCTGGTCCAGGAAGCAGACTAGGACTTACTTTGCAATGGCGGTGAAGGCCAAGTCCACATTGAGGCCTGTCTTGGCACTGGTCTCCATGAAGGGCAGCCCGTACTCCTGCAAACAGGTGCTTCCAGCCAGGTGGCAGCCTGGTGGGGACAGCCCGAGCCCTGGACCCCAGGGACACCGCTGGCCACCCACCCTGCCCTGGCTCACCTTGGCCAGCTTCTCCCCATCCTCCCTCTTGACTGCACGCTCCTGGGCAGAGTCCACCTGGCACAGGGGTCTTGGTGAGAACCGGCCCTGGGCTTGCCCGCCCCTCCCCCTCCCCCCACCACCAAGAGCCAGGGTGGAGGAGGGTGGGCCGGGGCGCTCACCTTGTTCCCCAGCAGCATAAGCACCACATCATGCTGGGCGTACTCCTGGGTCTCGGTCAGCCAGGCCTGGGGGGCAAGCTGAGGCCAGCTGGAGCCTGGCACTCCTGCGTGCCCCTTGCCCCTCCAGGCCACACTGCACAAAGCGCCTGTTCGGCTCTGGCCGACGGCAGGGGCCCAGAAATATTGGTCCCCGTGCCAGGCTGAGTCATCGCCGACAAGTACCTTTGACAGAGCTAGAAGGTCCCCAGACCCCGTTTGGCTCACAGGCACCCCAAGCCACCAGAGGGGACACTCCTCCCTGTCAGTAGGGTGCTCAGCCCTCTGGGACCCTAATGCCGACACGGCCTATTCCGACCACCACAAGGGGGGAAACCACTGACCTGGATATTGTCAAAGGAGGCCTTGTTGGTGACATCATAGAGCAGCAGCAGTGCTGGGGGCAGAGGGCCCGTGAGAACACCGCCAGGGCCCACAGCACCTTCCTGTCCCCCACACCCTCGGGCATCGCAGCCTCCACACTGCCTGCCGTGCGCACTCCCAGGGCACCTTCCTCTGAGCAGAGGCCAGGGCAGCAGGGCACCCGGGGGGCGCAGCCTCCTGTTTCCCCGGGCTGGCGCCCATGCCCACCAGCTCACCATGGGCGTCGCGGTAGTAGGCGTGGGTGACGCTGCGGAACCGCTCCTGGCCTGCTGTGTCCCAGATCTGCAGTGACAGGCACAGCCCACGAGTCAGGGCTGCCAGCCCCTGTCCCTCACCCACCCCGCACCCTGCCACTCACCCCCGCCCCCGCCACCTCTCACCTGCAGCCTCACCTTCATGCCGTCCACATCCAGAACTTTGTTCTGAAAGACAGCCAGCCAGCTCCGTGAGCCCCGCAGCTAGACACAGTGCTGCCCCCTGCTGGGGGCTCCTGAGGGTGCAGTGGGGGTGGCCACAGTGCCAGGCCAGGACTGAGCCTGAGATCGAGCAACCGCTGGCATGCCCCCGAAATTCACTCTTATCCTGTCTGCCCCTCAGCTGGCTGGTTCTGTCCCCGATGCCTACCTCCTGGTTCTCGTCTGGCCACTTCGCCTCCTTGTACCTGCAGGTAAACTTGCGCCTTGAACCCATATCCTGGGATCCCCCCAGCTCTCCCTGCCCCGGTGCCTGGTGATTTCTAGGCCCCTCTCCCACTCAGCTGGCCCTCCTGATGGACTTGGAGGGGGCTGCCCCCTGCAGCCGGCCGTGTCCCGTCCCGGGCCACGTGTGTGCTTTCTCTGCCCACCTCGGAGGCCTGGCACACGGCCCCTGCCGCTCCACCGCCCTCAGTGATGCAGCCCAGTCAGTCGTGGAGTCCTGTTGGTCTGGCCCTCCCCCTCCTCCCTGCCCTGCCACAGCACCTCTCTGGACCAGCCCTGCCGCCTCACCTCCCCCTGGCGCCTAGCCCTAGTCTGCTTCTCTGCACCTCCTTGCCGGCTCAGGCTCACCACATGCATCTGTCCCCGTACCCTGGCAGCCTGCCAATGCCTGCCCGCAGGCCCAGAGGCCCTGCCCCAACCCCTTTGAGGGGCCATCAGCTGCTCACAGCTCTACATGTGATGCTGCTTCTGCTCAGAGAGCCACCCACACGACTTAGGTGAAGTCATCCTGGTATAACCCCAGGCCCATTACTAACATTCTGTGCCTCAGTCTCTCCATCCACAAATGAGGATAACCAGGGTGCCCATCACAGTGGGTTTCTGAGCTACCGTGTGCAAAGTACAGAGCGAGAGCTAAATATTTGCTCAAATTTAAAAGCCTCCCTTCCTGCTGGGACAACAGCTGCCACAGGACAGGACCTGGTACAGTAACCACAGAGCCCAGAATTTGTCCTGGTACACAGTGGGTGCACACTGAGTGTTTGCTGGCTGGCAATGGTCCCCCAGCAGGCCCTCGAAGTTCAGAACTACTGGCAGGGAGTGGCCCAATCCCACGGTTCCCATCTGCTGGGTGGGGCTGGGGCCTGCCAACCACTGGCTGAGGGCCTGGTGGCCTCTGGCCCTGGTAGGTGGGACCACACCGCCTCCCTCTTCCCCAAGCTCCTGCTGTCAGGGTGCTTCTGGGTCTCCCAGGAACCAGTGGCAAAGCCATCTGCCAGGCAGAGAGGAGGCTGGGGAGGACACCCCGCCTTCACTGGCACCCTTGAACTGGGGTGTGAACCAAGCGGCCTCATCTCCCTCACCACCTGCCCCAGAACCAAGAGGGAGGTGAGAAGGGGGAAGTTGGGGCCAAAACAGTCCAAGGACCACGTGTCCGGGGCCTACACTGTCCCATTCTGGCACCTGAACCCTTGTTTCATCTCAGAAGACTTGAGGGGGACTGCACCCCCAAGCAGGGTAACTAATGGCTCCCCAGACTGGAGGGAGCCCCCTTTCCCGTTCCCAGAATGGGCCTCCCTCCCAGCCTTCCGCCAACTGGGTCTAATTAAAGGGTGAGAAAAATGCAAATTTGGGATTTGTCTAGAACACACCAGCACCTTGGCAAGGCGCTCAGACTTTAGACTGGTGGGTAGTGGGGGCTCGGCTGCTCTGGCCCTCGTCATTCCCTGCTGGCCCTACAGGCTGTTAGGGTGTCAGGGGCATGTGGGGAGCCCTGAAATGCAGGGGCACTCCCCTCCCCAAAAAAAACCCCCAGAAACACAGCCCTCCTGCTGGGGGCAATGTGGGAGGGGGCTCTGGCAGGGGGGAACAGCCAGGTGGGAGCTTTTCCTGTGAGCTTCCTTGCCCAAGGGTAGGGACCCCCCAACCCCCAGCTCCAAGAGGGGGCATGTACCCCACAGCCACTTCTCTCTTCTGTCCTTGGCAGGCTGCCTGGCCTCTGTGTACAGTGGGGCGGTGATGTTAGCCTCCCAAGGGAATATGGGATTGAGTTCCCTCTGATGGCCACCCCCGGGGCACCCAGCCCACCCACCCTGAGGCACAGAATACAGCCCCAGGCACAGGGAGTGCAACCCCCTGCTTCAGTCACATGCCACCGTCACCCATCTCCAGGATCCTTAGGGTATCAGGAGTTGGAGCATTTTGGTGGTTAAGGCATCTCGCCTCAGCCACCTTGACCCTGAGCGTCCCAACCAGGACGTATCCCAGGACGTTCTAAGGGAGAACACTACCCAGGTGTGTTGTGAGAACTTAGTGATGGTGCAGGGGGGTGGGGCAGGGCATGGCTGGGTCGGCTCAGTGCTGAGGACACCAGCCTCCGTTCTCACCCGGAAGTCGATGCCCACGGTGGAGATGAAGGTCCCCGCCAGGAATGCCCCATCCTTGAAGCGCACGAGCAGGCAGGTCTTCCCCACACCTGAGTCCCCCACCAGCATAACCTGGGGCAAGTAGGATGATCAGAGGTGTTAGGACCAGAGGGGACTGAGTTGCTGGCCCACCCAGAGGGGTGTCTGGTCTTCCCTGAACTGGCCTGGTCAGGAGTAGATGAACTGTCCCAGGCCTGCAAGGAGGAGGCGGAGACAGGGCGGCTATGGTCCCAGCTTCCACCTCCAGAAGGTTCAGTCCCCTTTCGCTTGAACAGTAGTCTGTCTCAATTAGTGGAGAGTGGGGGTGGCTGCTTCCATCCAGGGCCCTACCTAACCCCACTCCCAGACCCTAGACACCCAAGCTTGATCTGGAAGGGGAGCTGTTGGGGCTTGGTAGGGAGTGGAGTCTGGAGGTTGGTGGCTGGAGACCTTTGGAGAGGCCTCTGGGGGTAGAGACCATGGGGCTTCTTCTAATCTCATAAGATTCTGGAGGAATTTGCCACATGAGGTCAGATCTTGGCCTGCGAAGGCCCAGGACAGGTCTAGGGACCAAGACCAAGAGGGAGCAATCAGGCCTCCCCCTCATTCACCCCTCCCCCAGCCTGCTGTCAAAGGCTCCAAAACCTGAAGACAGTGGCGACAACCCCTGCACAGGCTTCTGCCTAGGTCTGAAGGAGGCCCCAGTGTTCCCCACCCTACTGGCAAACCTCTTCTTAGTCTCCCCTTTCCCCCCAAAAAGAGGAGACCCACAGATCCTGGGGGTGAGGGAAGGCAGCATATGGGAAATGGTGAAACTGGGGCTCGGGTGGGTGCGGGGCCCATTAAGGAATGGGGAGGGAGCGCCTGCCAGGTTCGGGACCCCTTGTCCGACCCTGCCAGCTGGGGCGTTAGCGGGCAGGCCATGCCAGCTGTTGGGTATCTGAAATCCGGGTCTGACAGCTGTGTGTGTATGCGGTGCGCGGTGTCAGCCGTACCAGCTACAGGGTGCCGCTCGGGCGGGCTCCCTGCCCAGGGTCCGCGGAGCCCTCCAGACTCTCCCCGACCCCTCCCCGCTGGGCTCAGTCCGAGCGCCACCTGCTGCACTCGCGTGGGGTGGGGGCCGGCTCACCTTGAAGGCGACGTCGTAGAAGTCGCCCCCGCCAAGCGAGGGCCGGCCGGGCTGCGGGGGCCCGTTGGGCCGCGCCTGGGGGACAGGTCGCGCAGTCCCAGGGCGCGCGGGCCGGGACCCATTGGCGGCGGGCAGCGCGGAGGCGGCGGGCGCGCTGGCCCCCTTGGTCTTGGGGGTCTTCTTCCTGGACATGGCGGGCGGGCACTCAGGGAGCTCCCGCTGCAGCCGCCGCGCCCCGGGCAGCCCAGCTCCCCGCGCTCACTGAGCGCGACGCGGACCCGAACCCGTCCCGCGGCAGCGGTGGCCGCGGCATCCCGGGCACCCCGCTCCCCGCCGCCCCGCCCCCGCGCCCCACAGCCCGCAGCCACTCAGGCCCGGCCTCCCGCCGCCGCCGCCAATGGCCGCGTTGGGGCGGGGCCATGCAAATGAGACGGCCTCCCGGGGGCGGGGTCACGAGGCCCCCCCGCACTGCCCTAGGTGCGCCGGGTGGGCGCGCCTCTGCCGGGTGCGGGCAGCTCCTACCCTGCCCTCGGGCCCTGCGACCCCGCTCCGTGGCCACCTCCGTGGGACGCTGGGCTTGTCGCTTCCCCGCACTCTGTACACCACCCCTCCCTCACGAGATGGCCTCTGGGCCCGGGACCGGGTGAGTGGAGGAGAGTGCCCCGAGACTGGGGCGCTGAGGCAGTGGGACTGCGTGGGGCGGACACCTTGGGTTTCTGTCTTTTCTCAGCCAGAGATGCCAGTTGGCCCGCTGTGTCCCCACCCCTCCCCTTGGGGCAGGCAAACAAACCCCGGGCGCTCGGAGCACTCCCGGCTCAGCTGACAGCTGGTTATGGGCAGCAGGACAAGCTAACACTTGAGAGCGGCAGGGCGCTCTCCCCCGCAGCTTCTGCCCGCTGGGCTGAAGCCCCAGGATCCTTGGGTAAGAGGAAATCCGAGTTACAGGAGCAGCAAGCGCTCTGAGTGGCCCTTACCCCAGGGGTCTGGGAGGAGAAGGAGGTGGGAGGCCCCTCCCCCCAGGAGGTGTCTAGCTCCTTGGCCTTCTGGTGCCAGGTTCTGGCCTCAAAGAGGCCAAGTGCTGACTGTCCCACCCCATGCTGGTCCCTGGCAGACCAGTCTCCAGAGCCTGACACCTCCCCTGAACTGTCTGTCTCCACCCAGGATTCTCTGGGGTTGGAGAATAAGGCTGAGATGATCGTGGGACCCCGGGGGTAGTGAGCCAACATGGGGCTTTCGGGCAGCGTGTGTAGGCAGAAGGGCAGCGGTTCTGGGATCAGCCTCTGCTCTATACTTCTGTGGCAGCTGGAGGGATGGCCTGGCTGTCCCCTAGGATGTGACAGCTGTCACATGGCCCCTAGCCCATTCAGAGCCCAATAATGATAATGGACAGAAGCTGCCTCTAGGGCTCTGAGGTCTGGGAGAACACAGCCAGGGATTCCCCAGGGGGCTCAGGCGAGGCCCTGCATGGGAGAGGCTGCGGGAAGCTGCCTTTTATTGTGTGTCAGCCACGAGTCCTCAAAACTATCCTGTGAGGTGGGTGGTGCCAGGATCCCCAGTGACTGGGTGGGAAAACTGAGGCCGGAAGAGGGGAAGAGAGCTGTCCAAGGTCACCAGGCTGGAAGGTGACAGAGCCAGGATTTGTGCCTGGGAACTCTGGATCCAGAGAACATATCTAGCGGCATTGGCCCAGGACTCGGGAGACCCGTCCCTCAAGGCCTTGTCAGAGCTGGGGGTCAAACCTGGCGAAGCCCTCTGAGGACCCCTGGGCCTCCTTTCTTGTCTCACTCCTCAGGACCCCCACTTCTTCGAGGCCAATGCCCACATGTGTGGGTCGAGGGGCTTGGGGTGGAGGGTTAGCTCCTGCTGCTGGGGCCCTGGGGACAGCAGGTGTCCGACACTCCATGAGGCCAATTTCAGGGTGGCTGGCCCAGGTTCTCAGCCCATGCCCACTGACCCCTGGGTCCCAGGCAAGAGGCTCCCTATCTCCTCCTGTCAGCTGTTGCCCAAGGGAAACCAGAAGGGAGTTTGGGTGCCCTAGGGGTGGGGGCTGTAGGTAAGGTAGCTGAGTTGAGGGTGAGGGCTAGTGTTAATGGGGTAACCAGGAAGAGAGAGTGGGGAGCCAGGAGGGGAGGAAGGCTGAAAGCAGCCGAAGAGAACTACTTGACCTTGAAACCTTTAAAATTAGAAGAATATATGTAAAAACCCAGGTCTCTGATTTCTTTCAAAGGGAGAGAGTTCTAGGACCCCGGATCATGCATTCTTCGTGGCTCTCTTGCCTTCCAGCCATCCTCCTAATCTTTGATCATTATGTCCCTTGGTTCCTCCATTTGCCATCTGTCTCACTCTCTGGAATGGAAGTTCTCTGGCTACAGGAAGCAGCTTGTCTTGGTCACTGCCGTATTCCTGGCAGCTGGCTGCAGGCCTCGATTAACTTATTAAATTGGTGAAAGAAATATGAGTTAGAAACGGGCCCCACTTCAGGACACATCATTGCTAACAAGGATAAGGCAGCCTGCGTCGCAGTGTGCAGTGAGGCAAGCCTAGAATAATCAAGTAGCTAGAGCAGGGCTCTGTGGGGGAGGGACATTTGATCCGGGCTTTGAAGGCTGAGCAGGAGTCCAACAGGAGAGGAGACAGAGAGACTTGCTAGGTGGGTGGAGTGAACACATGCAGGGTCAGAGCTCCAGTAGGCAGGCATTCGGAGGAGCAGAGGCCAAATTGTGGTCCAGTTGCTTGGAGGAAATCCGGTTGGTAACGCAGGAGGGGGCTAGGTTCTAAAGTGAACTTGAATGTTTAGCCTAGGAGCTTGGAAACCGTTCAGCGAGAAGTAGGGAGCCATGCGAGGTTTCTGAGCAAAGCAGCAGAGGACACTGCTACAGGCATGCTGGGGGCGAGAGGAGGGGGGCGCAGTGCAGCCTGTAGACAGGGATATGCGTAGGAGGGGCTGGCAGTAACCCCAGGGGAGGGA
This sequence comes from Lontra canadensis, assembly GCF_010015895.1. Classification (NCBI taxonomy): domain Eukaryota; kingdom Metazoa; phylum Chordata; class Mammalia; order Carnivora; family Mustelidae; genus Lontra; species Lontra canadensis. Next base: position 1,685,256 of record NW_022631165.1, on the reverse strand, counting down.
ACAGGGGCAGAGGAGACCTCCCAGAAATACAGAGTCTGCAGGCCTGACAGTGAGGCAAGAAGAGAGCCCCTGGGGCAGAGGCGGTGGAGCGCTGAGGCACATGGCAGATGGCAAGTTCTTTGGCCTCCCATCAGGCAGGAAGGCCTCTGTCCCCAACCTCTGGTTCTGTGATTGCTCTGACCAATACGCAGGGCAGAAGTGACCCCATGTCCATTTCCGGACTCAGACCCTACAGACGGGCAGCCCCTATTTCCTGTGTCCTGGAAAACTCGTTCTTGGAGCCCGGCGGCCACGATGTGAGACAGCCCAGGTGGCCTTGTGAAGAATCCCAGAGGGAGAGGAACCCACTTGCCACCCAGGAAGTCGTCCGGCGATGGGTGCTTTGGTCCCGGTGGGTTCCATGCTGACCAGAAACAGCTGTCCCCACGGAGCCCGGCCCAATCGGCAGATTCGGGAGCATTGGGAGATTTTTTTGTGTTTACACGGCAAGAGATAACTAGACCAGGTTGCCCGCAAGGGGGAGGGAAAGGGCCAGTTTGGTGGGAAAGTTCAGGAGCATGGCCTTGGCTGGACCTGGGCTGCCCAGATTACCGGGCTGAGCTAGAGTGCAGCGTAGGGGAGGGATGCCCGTCACCCTCAACTCTCCTGGCATAGGGCTGACTCTGCTGGACAGACAGAGGTCTCCAGAGAGCTGGAGCAACCCCGCAGCTGTTCCTGCCTCACGGGGCAGACCAGTCTCCAGAGGGGATCCTCACCCCAGCGCCCTCTGGTGGCGCCCGTGCCAGGTGCCTTCGCAGACTGGGGCCCCATGCCCTCTGACTTGCCCTCCGGGGGGTCTGGCCCCTTGGTCCTGGAGTCCCCAGACACAACAGCCCTCTAGGATCTGTGGCCTGAGGCAGTCTGTCTCTGGAGCCCCCTTCCCAAGTGGGCCAAGTCAGGCAGGCTGGGGCAGGGATCAGAGTTCTTGACCTGCCGGGCCCTGCTTGGAGCCCCCTCCCCCAGGCAGGTAGCCTTCCCTGGCTCCTCCCACCCCCTGTTCTTGCCCCATCCACTTGGCCACCGACCGTGGCTCCCAGTGATAGGGAGAGGGGGGCTGCCCGGCCTCAGCCCCAGCCTCTGGGCCTCCTGAGAACAGCGCCCAGCCTCCCTGCTCTGCCTCCATGGAGCCCTGAATGCAGAGATCTGTGACTGAGCAGGACGGGGCTGGGCCGGACTCCAGGGGTCTGTTCGGAAGGGGAGAGCGGCGAAGCTAAGCCCAGTGACCCCAGAGCACCTCCCGTAAATCAGTCCTCGGGAAGTCAGCTGTCTGCGATCTCAGGGGAGGGACACTGGCGGGGAAGGGTGCCCGCAGGCAGGAGCCGCAGCTGGATCCCTGGCGTGCTACGGGTCCCGGGGAATGTGGTGTCTCTGGACCCGCTCCCCTCTCCCTGAAACGAGGGGGCGGGAGGAGCTGATCTCTGAGGTCCCTTCCAGCTCCAGCACCTTCTGTTCTAGGAAATCCACGTGAACGTTGCTATAGAGACAGCAGAGACGAGCCGCAGCAGCTCGGAATTGGACCTCCACCCATAAGAGAGAGGAAAGAGTCACCCCAGGAAACAGCTGACGTCAGGGCTGTGTTCGCCCCCTCCCCCACGCCAGGTGCCTAGGGGCCACGCTGAGTGTCCTGCTCCCGCGAGGACACAACCCACACCCCACCTGCCGTGGGCTCACCTTTGTGGCCCTGAGGCCCTCCTGGGCAAGTGGTAAGGGGTGGGCGTCGGCCCCGCCTCCGTGGGACAGGGACTGTTGGGTGCCGGCTGGGCAGTGGGCTGTTTCCTTGGCGGTGTGCCCGCAGGATCTGCCCTCGGGCTTTCCTTCCCACTGCAGCTCGGGGACTCACACCTGAGCGCTCTGGGTGGTGTCAGGATGCAAAACGTGCGTGCCCTGGAGCCCAGCGGGGGGTGGAGGGGGGCAGGGAGCTGCTCGGATCCAGACTCTGCAGCAAGGCACAAGGTGGGCCTGCGAGACCTCGGGCTGGAGGAGCGCGGAGCAGCCCCGGAGCGCCTGACTGCCCTCTGGGGGCAAGGGCTCCCCTTGCATCCGCTGTTCTTTTCTTGATTATGAAAGGGCCGCATGATTTGGGGGCGGGGAGCATGTCAGCAACACAAAAGGTAAAGGTAAGAATCAAAGTTCTTGTTTCCCCCAGACTCTGTGCCCCGGGGGTTACCGTTAGGAGGTTTGGTGGTGGTGGTGGGGGCGTCTGGGTCTCCCGTAGCTGCTGAAACAAATAATTTAGGCAAACACCGTGCCCCGCAAAACAGCCCGGACGTGTTATCCTACACTCTGGAGGCCACGGGGTGCAGTGAGGCTTCTGGGGCTAAAGCAAGCAGGCTTCCTTCTGGGGAGAACCCTTGCCTCTTCAGCTTCTGGTGGTCTCCAGCTTGTTTAGACCTGCACATTATATTATACTAAATTCATTGCTTTATGTATGAATATGCATTAATATACAGAGATGTGACCGTGTCCCCTAAGAATATATATAAAATCACAATTATCTGATCTTTGCACATTTGATAAAATTTTCCTCCGCAGAACAGATCTGGATAGAGTGTCTTTTCCTGGCGTGGCTCCTACGTTTTCAACTGCTTCCTTCATGATTGGTCTATTTGGGCTTTTTATTTCTGCTGGAGTCAGTTTTAATCGTTTGTCTTGTTCTACTGTCTAAATATCAAAAGTTTACAAACAATTGTATGTCATTTTCCTTTGTAATTTTTTAAAAGGTTTCATTTATTTGTTTGCCAGAGAGAGAGTGAGAGCGAGAGAGAGAGAGAGTACAGGCAGGGGGAGCAGCCCGCAGAGGGAGAAGCAGGCTTCCGGCTGAGCAGGAACCCCGACGTGGGGCTTGATCCCAGGACCGTGGGATCATGACCCGAGCTGAAGACAGAGGCTTAACCAACTGAGCCCCCCAAGCATCCCTCTTTTGTAATTTTTAACTCTACTTCTGGGAATAAACCTATGTTCTTAATTAACGGTCTGCATTTTATTTTTCTCTCTCAGTGACATTTGCCAGCAGGCTCTTTTAGAAAATCTTTTGGGTTTTTTTGTTGATGTTGTTTGTTTTTTTTTCAATGCAGGGCTTGAACTCAGGACCCTGAGGTTGAAACCTGAGTTGAGATCAAGAGTCAGACGCTTAGTGGACTGGGCCACCCAGGTGCCCCATAATCTTAGTAGCCTTAAATATTAAAAATAGCTCTTGATTTTATTAACTCATTCTACTCTTTCTTTTAAAATAACTGATTTATGCTCTTGGGGCCCCGGCCGGCTCAGTCAGGGGAGCCTGGGACTCTTGATCTTGAGGTCGTGAGTTTGAGCCCCACGTTGGGTGTAGAGACTACTGAAAAAAATAAAGTTTAGAATAAAGTGATTACTTTGGTAAGTTTTTCCATAGGTTTTTACATAAAATAACTAATATGTGCTTTTAGATTTCTAATTTCCTTCTTTCTACTTTGATTTGATTTGTTCTGGAGTTGTTTTTCTAGAACATTGATGTGAATGCTTAGTTTATAAACTAGTTTGAGTTTTCATGCTTCATAATAGAAAAAGTGATGGGGCGCCTGGGTGGCTCAGTGGGTTAAAGCCTCTGCCTTCAGCTCAGGTCATGATCTTGGGGTACTGGGATTGAGCCCCACATTGGGCTTTCTGCTCAGCAGGGAGCCTGCTTCCCCCTACCCCCTGCCTGCCACTCTGCCTACTTGTGATCTCTGTCTGTCAAATAAATAAATAAAAATCTTAAAAAAAAAAAAAAAGAAAAAGTGACATTATCAGTTTCTCTCCATGTATAACTTTGCCTCCCACGGATTTGATAAGATGTATGCTTATTACTGTTCATTTCTATACAATCTGATTTTGATTGTCTTTCTTTTTTGGCCCAAGAATTATTTATTTATTTAGTTAGTTAGTTAAAGATTTCATTTTTCTTTATTTGAGAGAGAGCGAAAGTGAGACAGATCACAGAGGGAGAGGGAGAAGCAGACTCGCTACTGAGCAGAGAGCCCCATGTGGGGCTCGATACCAGGACCCCAGGATCGTGACCTGAGCCGAAGGCAGACACTTAACTGACTGAGCCACTCAGGCCCCCTAAAATAAATAAAATCTTAAAAAAAAAATAAAGTGTACAATAGCACATGACTCTTGATCTCAGGGTCTTGAGTTTGAGCCCCATGTGGTATAGAGCTTCCTTATGTAAATAAAACTTTAAAAAAATAAGGTGTACGATTCGGTAAGTTTTTACATATGCATACACCCATGAAGCCATCACTGCAACTAAGATAATGAAGGAATCTGTTCTTCCTGCATTCACCTTGCAATTGCCTAGATGGTCAGGGTGTCTTGCCTTGGCCCAAGATCCTTTGCACAAAGACAGCTGTTCAGGCCTTTCCTCGGGGCCGTCCCTGTGTTAGGCTGGGCTTGGCGGACCTTCTGCTGGACTCAAGATGTGGTGGGATGAGCAGGTAAAAGGACCCACAGTGCCTCTGGGGAAGAGTGGGGCCGAAGGCCACTTGTTTGCCTAACCATTTCCTCTAATCTTGCCAAAATATTGTTACACAACTTAGAACACAGTGCTGTTCAAACTCTCTTTACCTTTACTGACTTGAAAAACATGGGGAGTGCCTGGGTGGCTCAGTGGGTTAAAGCCTCTGCTTTCGGCTCACATCATGATCCCAGGGTCCTGGGATCAAGCCCTGCATCAGGCTCTCCGCTTAGCGGGGAGCCTGCTTCCTCCCTCTTTCTCTGCCTGCCTCTCTGCCTACTTGTGATCTCCATCTGTCAAATAAATAAATAAAGTCTTTAAAAAAAAAAAAAAAGAAAAACAATCCTCTCCTTGCTTTGAAAAGTTCAAAAAAGGTGTAACAAAGTCTCCCACAATAATTTTGTATATATGTTTTCTAAGATTTATTTATTTGACAGAGGGAGAGAGCACAAGCAGGGGGAGCGGCAGGCAGAGAGAGAGGAAGAAGCAGGCTCCCCACTAACCAGGGAGCCCAATGTGGGGCTCAGTCTGAGGACCCTGGGCTCATGACCTGAGCCAAAGGCAGAGGCTTAACTGAGTGAGCCACCCAGGTACCCAATTTTGTGTATTTCTAACAGTTGTGCTGATGTTCTGTTTTTGAGAATGCAACACGTTATTACATATTCTACACAAATTGTACCTTTAAATAGTGTAAAAATAAAGGACTCCAGCCCCCCTTTTTAAAAAAATATATTTTTTTAAGATTTTATTTATTTGACAGAGATCACAAGTAGGCAAAGAGGCAGGCAGAGAGAGGGGGAAGCAGGCTCCCTGCCGAGCAGAGAGCACGATGTGGGGCTCGATCCCAGGACCCTGGGATCATGACCTGAGCCAAAGGCAGAGGCTTTAACCCATTGAGCCACCCAGGAACCCCAAAAATCTTTTTCTTTAGTTCTATTTTCCTGGTATTAAACTGCCAACCTACCTTCTATATGTCTTTATTTTCCCATTCTTTTATTTGTTATTTGTCTTTGTTTTGTCCCTGAAAACAGCATTTACCTGGATTTAGTATGTCTTTTCATTATGAGAATCCTTGTTGTTGAGCAGGAGAATTTAACGAATTTACAGTTATTATGCTCACCCATGTTCTCAGTCTTACTTTGCCTGTTCTGTTTAATACATTGATCCGTTGTTTTCTTTTGTAATCCTTTACTGGGCCTATCAGGTTTGCTTGTGTACCCCGCCTCCAAGTTTCCCCTTTCATGCTAATAGTTAGCATTAACTGTTTTGTTTTTGTTTTAAAGAAGGAGAGAGGAGGGGCGCCTGGGTGGCTCAGTGGGTTAAAACCTCTGCCTTCGGCTCAGGTCCTGATCTCAGGGTCCTGGGATCGAGCCCCGCATCGGGCTCTCTGCTCAGCAGGGAGCCTGCTTCTTCCTCTCTCTCTGCCTGCTTCTCTGCCTACTTGTGATCTCTGTCTGTCAAATAAATAAATAAAATCTTTTAAAAAAATTTAAAAAAAAAAAAAAGGAGAGAGGAAAAGAAGCGGGGTGGGGCAGAGAGAGAGAGGGAGAGAATCTTAAGCAGGTTCGGTGGCTAGCCGGGCGCCTGACCCGGGGCTCGATCTCACCACCCTGAGATCATGACCTGAGCCAGGATCAAGAGCCAGACACTTAACCAACTGAGCCACCTAGGCGCCCCTCATTAACTGCTAATTAAGAACCTTGAGGGGCACCTGGCTGGCTCTGCTGGAAGAACATACAGCTCTTGACCTTGGGGTTGTGAGTTCAAGCGCACATTGGGTGCAGAGATTACTTAAACAAATTAAAAAATAAAAAAAACTTCAGAAAGCTCACTTTAAAATCTGTTTTATCAATAATTAAAGAATCTTCCAATGTCCTCCTCCCTGAATCAGACAAGATCTTTGGCACCTTTTATTTTCTCTGTTCGATGAAATAGTCTAGAATTTCATATCCAGATGATTAATTTCTTGCTCAAACATGTGCTTTCTCGTTCGGAAATCTTTTGGAAGCAATCGCATGGGCTCCAAAACCCTCTTCCCACCATCATTTAGACTTGATTAGTCTGTTTCTGTCATTTTGCAACTCTGTTTCTTATGGGTCTATCTTCCCTTATCTTGGGTTTGTCACTTGACTGAAATTAAAAGCTTGGGTTTGAAATAGAATCCCAGAAATACCGCTTACTTTCTGTGTAAGCGGCGAGGTCCACTTGGCCACTTACTAAGGCCTGTGGCTTAGTAACCTTATTTTTTTTCTTTTATGTCAGCTCTACAGCCAACATGGGGCTTGAACTCACGACCCCGAGATCAAGAGTCCCACGTGCCACCCACTGAGCCAGCAGACACTCTGGTTACCTCATTCAGTAAGGAGTACGACTAGGGCTCCTAGAGCTGGGAAGACTCAGGGGAATAAGGCAGTGAATGAATGACGGAGAAGTGAAAAAGTGCGTTTACTCCTCTGGTCTCTCAAAAAGCTGATCCACTCCCTGTGCTCTCCTCGACCTCTCCCGTGTCATCTACCTCTCCCTGTCTGCGGACGCTCTTCCCTCAGCCTGGAAACCCAGTCAAGCCTCTACTAATTAAGAAAAAAACCTTTGCCACTCCTCTTTCCTCTCACATCGAAGCTTCTAGAAACAATGGGCCACATGCCACATCTACACTCCCTTGCCACCAACCTGCTGGCCTCCGGCTTCCTAGCTAACCCTCCACTCCAGGTGCCCTCAGTAAAGGTCATGGGTGAACACCACGCCTTCAGCTTTGTGCAGGTGACACGGCAGGATCGAGGAACAGGATGACCCTGAGGAGTAGGGGCCCCGACTTACCTGGGGACAAATATTCTACCTGAAGTTGGCAGCCCATAAATGTGTCCCCTGAATGTGTGATACAAATCAGCACACGGACTAGGGGCTGGGGAAGCTTCCTGGAGGAGGAGGCAACTCAGTTGAGTCTGCAAGCATGAGGAATCTCAGAGGTGGGATGGAAAAGTGTTCCAGGCAAAGGGAACAACGTGGGGAAAGGCTAGGAGGTGGAAGGCTGTAGAGAGTTCTAGAAGCCCCATGTGGGGGTACGTGTGAGCCTGTGCCGTGAGGGAGGACCAAGGGGGGAACGTGTGGCTGCACCGTCCCCAGCCCCTGGCTCTGTTCCTGCGGCCCGAGCCCCTGCTGGCTTCTCCCCTGTAATTTTTCCCTGTGCCTCAGCCTCCTCCTTCTCTGAGGCACTCTCACTCAGACTCCCTCCAAGCCCTCTTTCTTCTCCTCTTCTAGGATGGGGTTCCCTGCCTCTGGAGTTTCTCGTCTGCCCCAGTCTGTGCACCCCCTCCCAGCTGCACACCTCGCCTCCAGGTGCACTCTGGGCGCCTTCTCAAGTGGCCTATGGTGCCCCGTTTCCAGAACAACACCCTTCCGTTTCCCTCCATGTCCTTCCTCCCTGAGGGCATCTCCACCCAGCCGACAGCCCCTGCACCCGTCCCAGCACCCAACCCCCAGCCAGGGCACCATCTGAGCCTCCTTCTCTTCCCAGTCCCAAGGCTCCTCCCGCCTCATCCCATCAACCCCACCTTGCTTTAGACCTCATACCAGTGCTTCCAAACGGGGTTCCCGAGTACTTGTGAGTCTGCACAAAAACTTTCCTGAAGCCCAAGGGGCTCGGAGGCTCTACAGTTCCTCCCTATTCCCCCTCGTGTCTAACTTAAGTCCCTCTCCCTCCTCAGTAGGGAATTGGTCCAAGAGGCCCAGAGTTGGAGACAAAGGGCGCTGTGGGAGTTGAGCCCTGAGAAAGGACCACAGCGGCCAGAGCTGGACGTCACACCCCGCCAGCCCGGGGCCACCGGGAGATGCTCTGCTCGTTCCTGGGCCCTTTGACTGCCAGGACATGGCAGGTGACCGAGTCCCTGTTGATCTTTGGCCTTTGCCCGCACAGGACCTCCACCTGTTCCTCCTTGGATCTTTCCTGAGAGCTGGCTCTGGGCTGGATGGGACCCTCCCCCAGCCCTGAGACACTGGCCTGCTGTCTCCATTACACAGATGAGGACAGGGAGGGATTTGGGTGCCACTTCACGCCCAGGTGAAGAGCAGAGCTGCAGGGTGTCCCGCGGTGACCTGCTTGGGCTCTCCCAGTGACAGACAGCAGGACATGGGCCCAGCACTTGTGGGTTTAATTGAGGTGTACCAGTTAGTTCAAATGGAGAGACGGGACACATAAAGGAAGTCTCTTGGAGCCTTGGGATGCAGCCTCGGTCCGGGGCTCAGGACAGTGGCATAGGGGCCTAGTCTGTGTGGGAATCTGCGGACTTACCCTGTGACCACTCGGCCAACTTAGGTCAGGCATCTACCAGCGGCCCAACGGAGGAACAACTTTATGACTTCTTCATTAGAAGTCACAGAGCATAGGGACGCCTGGGTGGCTCAGTGGGTTAAGCCGCTGCCTTCGGCTCAGGTCATGATCTTGGGATCGAGTCCCGCATCAGGCTCTCTGCTCGGTGGGGAGCCTGCTTCCCTCTCTCTCTCTCTGCCTGTCTCTGTCTACTGTGATCTCTCTCTGTCAAATAAATAAAATAAAATTAAAAAAAAAAGTCACAGAGCATAAAATCCACTCTTTTAAAAAGAGCACAATTTGGTGATTTTTTTTAAAGATTTTATTTATTTATTTGATAGATAGAGATCACAAGTAGGCAGAGAGGCAGGCAGACAGAGAGAGGAGGAGGCAGGTTCCCTGCTGAGCAGAGAGCCCGATGTGGGGCTTGATCCCAGGACACTGGGACCATGACCTGAGCCGAAGGCAGAGGCTTTAACCCACTGAGCCACCCAGGTGCCCCTTGGTGATTTTTTTTTAAAGATTTTATTTATTTATTTGACAGAAAGAGATCACAAGTAGGCAGAGAGGCAGGCAGAGAGAGAGGAAGGGAAGCAGGTTCCCCGCTGAGCAGAGAGCCCGATGCGGGGCTCGATCCCAGGACCCTGAGATCATGACCCTAGCCAAAGGCAGAGGCTTTAACCCACTGAGCCACCCAGGCGCCCCAATTCGGTGATTTTAAGTGTATTTACAAACCTGTGCACCCAGCACCACTACCTAACTCCAGAACGTCCTCACGGTCCCAGAAGGAAACCTCATACCCACTAGCACTGACTCCCCCCGCGCCCCCAGCCCCGAGAGCCCCCAGAGGGCTTCGTTTTTAGATTTGGAGGGACGCAGGTGCGCGAGGTGGCAGAGGCAGCCTCCTTCGCTCGGCCGGCGGGTGGGCGGCGGCGGGGATGCAGCTCTGGGCCCCTCTGGCTGAGGCCCGCCGGGGGCGTCTCCTCCGGACCCCGGGCACTGGCCCCCACAGCTGGCCGGCGCCACGAGAGGACGCGGCGCGTTTGCCCCGAGCGCCTACCACGTGCGGGGCGCTTGGAATACGGCGGAGCCGCGACCGGACAGAGATGCTCCGAGGTCGCCCGCCGCGGGCTTATCCCTGCCGGTGTTTGCACAGCCGCGACGCTCGCGACTGCGCAGGGCGGAGGCGCGCGGATGCGGCGGGGACCGGACTCCCGAGGGCGCGGGTGGGGAGCGGCGCAGAGGCCCCGCCGCCGCTCTGCTGGAGAAGAGCGGGATGCCGCGCGACGCCCCGCCCACTCCCGGAGCCAGGACGGGGCGGGGCCCGGTGGCGCCCCACCCCCCGCGGCCGACCTGCAGAGCTAGAGGCGGGGCCTGCAGACGCCCCGCCCCGCCCGCCCCGCGCGGCGCCGGGAGGAGGAGGAGCGGCGGCGGCGGGCCCGCACTAGAGCGCGAGCGCGCGACCGGCCGGCGGTGGACGCAGAGCGCGGCCCGGCCCGAGCGCCGAGCGGACGTCGCGCAGGCAGACAGGCCGCGGCCGCCGCCGGATCCCGCCCCGCGCCCCGCCATGCCGTCCGCGGGCCCCGCCTGAGCCGCGGCCACCGGCGCCGGGCGGGCTCAGGGGCTCGGGGAGGGGGGCTCGGGGCCGGGCCGGGGCCATGCGCGCGCTGCCCTGACGATGCCGCCCGCCGCGCCCGCCCGCCTGGCGCTCGCCCTGGGCCTGGGCCTGTGGCTTGGGGCGCTGGCGGGGGACACCGGGCGCGGCTGCGGGCCGTGCGCGCCCCCCTGCCTCTGCGGCCCGGCGCCCGGCTCCGCCTGCCGCGTCAACTGCTCCGGCCGCGGACTGCGGACGCTCGGACCCGCGCTGCGCATCCCCGCCGACGCCACCGCGCTGTGAGTACCTCGCCGCCCCGCGCCGCGGGCCGGGCGGTTGCCATGGCGCCGGGCGGGCGCCGGGACTCGGGGGCGCCCGGGGCGTGGGGCGGCCTCGGCGCGCCTGCACCCCCGGCTCCGGGGAGAGGCCCGGCCGGGCAGGCCGCCGGCCTGGCGGGCCTCGCAGGGCGTGGGCGCGTCCCCGGCCTCTGAAGGGGAAACGGATTGCGGGCCAGGCCTCTCCCAGGGCGAGGCTCCAGCGCAGTGAGGTCGGCCCGACTAAATAAGGAAAACCCGGGACCGCGGGCGGCCCTCAGCCCCCCTGGCCTGGGCCGGGGCGAGGCGGAAGAATCCCGGCGTCTGCGAACGCAGAAACGTCCCACCGGGTGGGGCTCCGCAGTCGCGACTTGGTGGGGGACCTGAGACAGCGCGGGGGCAGGGTGGAAGGTGTTCGAAGGGAACCGGCGGACACTTAGACGCCAATTACGGACTAATAGGATGCAGCCTGGCCTGGGGGATGCTCTGCACCTGGGAGTCCTGCAGCGGGAAGCCAGGAGGAGGAGAGCTCCGTCTGGGATGGCGGGGAAGGCTTCCCGGAAGAGGTGTCTGGACAGAGATGTGAAGGATGTCTGAGGCTTGGGCCAATGCTTGAGGAGGAGTGGGAAGGTGGCGGGAGGACCGGAGGAGGGAACCGTGTGGCCAGGGCAAGGGAGTTGTGCGGGAGTGGGGCAGGACGGGAGGGGCCCCGGTTCCTCAAGGCCTCTGATGTGGTCCGCGGACAATGGGCATGTGGGGTTGCAGAAGTAGTTCAGAACGCTTGTGGGCTGTTGTCCGGTTTCCGTTTTGGAAGTGATGGTGTAGCCTCCATGGAGAACTTGTCAGTTTGTGAGCCGTGTGCCAGGCTCTGGCTGTGATGGATGGATGCCCTCTGAGGCAGAGGTACAGCGAAGATGGCTTTTTACACGCGAGAACACAGACTCAGGTGCTGGGACTTGCCCAGGTAACAAGCTGTGGCCAGCACGGGGCAGAGTTGGGTTTGACTGAGGTGCTCAGGACCCGGAGTTGGAACGGACGAGTGCAGGGGACCAGCATTTGCAGACCGTTGTCCCTGGGCTAGCTACAGGCTCAGGTCTGCCCGTCGGCATTCCTATGGCCCTGTTGGGGTTTCTCGGGCACTTTCAGAAGCCAGGACTGCCAGCTGTCTTTGGCTACATGCTGGAATCCACTGGGGGGCATTTAGCGTGCTCAGGCTTGTGAAATCTGGAGATGGCTCCTGGAATTTGGTTCTGTAATAATCCCTGGGTGCCTCCAGCGTACGGCTGCCTTTAACTTGGGGACCAATGGTCAGCATTCAGATGAATTTGGATGCTGAGGAGTAGGTGGGTGGAGTAGGGGTGGATATTTCTCCTGTGTGCTCTGGAGGTCTTTTGGGCTTTGGTGTGTGGGATTGCAGTGAGGGAAGAGCAGGTTCTCCAGGATTAGCTGGGGGTCCTGAGGGACGGTCACGGTGGGCCTGCTGCTTTGCTGCCTGACCCCTTGAGCATTTGCCATCCCGGCTGTCTCTGTGGAGATGGGCTTCTTGCCTTCACCAGGATAACTGGATCTGGTCCTCGTTTCTGGATACTGTGGGTAAAGATGCCTCCGTTTCCGGGGGCCTGGAAGCTGCTGAGGTCAGGCCTGGCTCCTTCTGGTTATGCTCTGTTTCCCCAGGTCGTGGTGCTGAGCTGGCCTCCAGGAGCTGTGTAGGAAGCAAACAATCCGGGGGGCTCAGTCAGGGGCCTGCAGCAGGGTGTGGGCTCTGGAGCCTCTTGGGCACAGTGATGGAGCCCAAGACTAGAGCCTTGCATGTGTCCCTGTAGGATCTGCTCCTGGGTTTTGGAGGTCCTGGGAGCTGGTGGCCTGGCCTGGCCCGGCCTGAGCCGGCAGGATTCCCAGGGTTGCTGGCCCCTCTGAGCTTGCAGTGGAACCCTGAGACACCGGGGGATGGAGAACAGGGGAGACCCTATGGTGTTCTTTATACCCCAAAGCTACCTGTGGGAGATTTCTGGAGGCTGGGGACCAGGAACCCAAGAGAAACTGGGCTCTCTCCTGGTTCCCCCAGCCATTCTGCCTGTCAATCCAACAAGCCCCGTCCTCGGGGCCAGGGAGACAGGGGAGTTCTCTCTAAAGCAGAAGGGCTGAGTGCATAGATGTCAGGCAGCCTCCCAGGTGAGGGTGTGCCCCACAGCCCTGCCTTCTGGGTGGCACCGGCGACCACCTCTTCTGGGCTCAGGCCTGATACCTCTGTCACGGGCCAGACCTGCATATAAGGCCCACGGCTGGCCCACAGGGGCGTTTAGGCCTCAGCAGGCAGGTGGGCTGGGTTGGCAGTGCTGCTGGAGGTGGCCTGAGAGAGATGACATCACTCGGCAAAGTGTTGCTGTTGTCCCGGGTTTCAGTCTTTCTTGTGGTGAATTTGAGTAGGCCCAGAGGTAGACAAAATTGTGTGCTGAACCTTGTGACCCTTTGCCCTCCGTGCTGCCCCTCCACGCCTCCACCTCCCGCCTTCTTTGAGCCAGCGGCCGGCTGTCCCGTCCTGTGGCGAATGCCCAGGAGCTGGGCGTCTCGGGGTGTCCGGCCACCCCGTGGTCACCCCGAGATGGTGAGAGATTCCCTGATCCCACCTGCGCCAGCATGTTTAGGTTTCCCGTTGTCCGCGGTTCTTGTAGTAGTTTGAGTCCGGACCCAAACAAGGGCCACACAGTGCAGCCGGTCAGCGTCTTTTGTTCTCCGATGATGTATCTGTCCTCCCTCGTCTCTTTCCCTCCTCACGCGACCGTTGACAGTGGTGCCGCGGGCGTCTCCGTTTGGACTCGCCTCCGTGGTGTCATCCAATGTGTCCCCTGCCCTCCGTTTCCTGTCGTGGGATGGTCGCTGCAGGGTGGTGTGGTGCGGGAAGCCACATTTCCAGCGCCCGGAGGCGCTTGCGGCCGGCGGCTGCGGCGTGGCCAGGCCCCCAGAGGCTCAGGATGTTTGTCACCAGGGGCCGTTCAGAGGGGACGGTGCCGCTCCCGGTGTTGTCTGTCCGTTTCAGGTGTGGTTTCCAGCCGCTATCGGGGCTCGTGCTGCTGACTTCAGCCACTGGTCTAGGATGAGGCTTAGGGCCTCAGTAGGGACATGGTTCATTGATGGAAATATCAGGGCCTTGGGGTCTCTTGTCAGCTGGGGGTGTACTTGGAGCCTTGCCCTTCCTCGTCTGGGCCCCTGAATGTCAGGAGAGTTTGGGAGACTGGAGGAGGCTAGGCCTCTAGCGTCTGCATGGCACATGGGTGCGAGGGAAGGTGGTCCTTGGGGGGTGCATACGGGCCTGGTGTGTGCGTGACATGTTAGGCTGCATGTGCCACATGTGTTGCTGCCTTGAGGACGGGCCAGACCACAGAGGGTCCCCTCCCCAAACCCTCACCAGGCAGAAAGCCTGGCTGCTGTGTGCCGGGCCCTGTGTGTGGGGGGGTCTCTGAGGCTCAGATATCACCGTGACGCTGGCGATGGAGAGGGGTGCGTCCCCTGAAGTGTGCAGCGTGGCCGGCTGGTGCTTGGAATTGAGGATGTAAACGCATGTGTACTGGCAGTTTCCCGAGGGGACACGGATGCCCGTTGGCGAGAGCTGTGGCCAGGAGGACATGCTGTAGGAGGGCTCCCTGCCGGGGCCGGGAGGTGATGGGGAGGCTCGGGCTGCACCTGCAGGGCTCGGTTCTTGAAGGGAGCAGCACCGAGCACCCAGTTCCAGCAAGCCTCGGGAGCTGGGCGGCGCCTGGGAGTCGGAGGACCCACCCTCGAGGGGAGCGTGCCCACCCGCCAAGCCGCTGCCCGGTGGAGAGTGCCTGCAAGCCTCCTACCTGGCGAGGACTCGCGGCCAGAAGGCTTGTTGAAGACCTGAAGACCGCAGCAGCGGCGGGGCTTCTTGTGGATTCTCCGCCCTAGTGAGATAAAGGGTCCAGTTAGGAGGTGGGTGAAGGCCCAAGTGGACATACCTCCAGAGAGGACACCTGCCCTGCCAGTCCGAGTGGACGCCGCACACGCGGCTTCCAGGGAGATGCAGGGGGCCGCGGCACCGTGCCCCACACGCCCGTGTGGACAGCCGTCTCCGAAGGCGGATGGCAGCCGGCATCTGGAGGGTGTGGACACGTCGGACCCCCACCTGCTGCTGGGGGCCGCGGCATGGGGCGGCATGCTGGTAGCCGTCTGCCGGCTCCTCCGTGTGTACCCGAGAGAAGGGAAACCTGGGTCCACACGGAAGTCTGTACACACACGCTCACAGCGTAGGGTTCCCCGGAGCCGGAACATGGGGACAGCGCAGGGTCCAGCAACAGAACGCGGTCTCCCACTCGCTGGAGCGCTGCTTAGCCGCCCGCAGGAGCCCCGACACCTGCCCCAACCCCTGCAGGCCCCAAAGACACGCTCAGTGAACGAAGCCGGACCCAAGAGGCCACATGTGGAATGATTTCCCTGGTAGGAAACGTCTGGAACAGGCCAGTCTGTGGAAGCCGAAAGCAGACTGGTGTATCCGGCGGGGGCGGGGTTCGGGTGTCGGTTTGGGGGTGAGACTGTGGTGGAAGGAGATGGCGCTTGTCGCACGACCTCGAGAACTCACCAGAAACCGGCAAGTTGTCCGCTTCACAGTTGGGAGCTTTATACCATGTGAGGCGGCTCCAAATGGAAGACCAGATCTCTGGAAATGGCCATGGGTGTGCGCCCCGCACCCCGCCACTGGGTCATCCCCTCTGTCCGTGCTTGCCATGCGCTGGGCTCCTTGCAAAGCCTGTTCTGTCCTTTCTGTCACGGTATCTTGCACGGTGCTGTGGGCTTGGAAGCATTCTTGGTCCCATTTTATAGACCAGGAAACTGATGCTCCCTGAGGTTGTCACTTCCTGGGGTCACACGGCTGGGGGTTGTGGCAGAGACACGACTGCATGAGCATGCTCTGGGGCACACCCCCCGGGGCTGCAAACGGGCCTGGCCCCCGGTGCTGGTGGTGGGGGCTCCCCGGTGGGACCGAGTGGGACTGGCTGGGCTCTGGGCTCCGGCCTCCGCTGCTGGCTCAACCCTTCCCCGCAGCTCTGTCCTCAGTGTCCCTCTGCTCTCTGTGCTACGGCCCTTCCCACGGACTTCCTGTCTGGTTCTGGGAGGGAGGCATGGGGACCGACCCCGGAGTTGGGATTCTGCCCCTGGATCAGACCTGGTTCATATCCCAGCTCCTCCATTTCCTGCGTGACCTTGGCCGTGTCACTCAGCCTTCCCAAGCTTCGGTCCCCTCACTCGCCAGGTGGGCATCGCAAGTGGAGGCCCTTCTGGGGTTGTGGGCGTGCCCGCGGGGCTCAGTGCTGGGGCCACGGCAGCTGTAACCCTTGCCAGAGTGGCCCCTCGGCTCCCTTCTGTCCACACCTCAGAGCCCATTACCTTGTCCCCAAGCACTGGCCACCAGGAGATGGGTCCTTGCCACCTGCCACGCTGATGGGTGCACGGAGAGGACCCCTGAACATGTGTGCCAGTCATTGCGTCGCTCAGACCACATGCCAGATGGGGGACCCGGGGGAGCCCAGGGAGGCCCGAGGTCCACGAGCCTTGCTGCCCCCTCTGCTCTGACCTCAGAGGCGTCTTCAGCACATGGCCGTGCCGCTGCTGGGAGTCGGGACCCTGGCACGTTCCTCTGGTGTTTGGGTCTCAGTTTTATGCAGTTGTGTTTCTCATGCGTTCAGGTGTGCATTTGGGACACAGTGAAGGTTTTTTTTTTTTTTTTTTTTTAAAGATTTTATTTATTTATTTGACAGATCACAAGTAGGCAGAGAGGCAGGTAGAGAAGGGGAAGCAGGCTCTCTGGAGCCTGATGCGGGGCTCGATCCCAGGACCCTGGGATCATGACCTGAGCCGAAGGCAGAGGCTTAACCCACTGAGCCACCCAGGCGTCCCCACAGTGAAGTTTTGATGTGTGACTAGAATGCGTCGCTTCCCGTGTTCACCTTGTTCTGGGAGCTGGGGGGATGGTGTGGCCCTGAAATCCATGGCCACGAGGGCTGCTTGGTGCCCCCGACCTTGGCCCTGCCGCTGGCCTCTGCTGTCACATGCCCGGCACACCCTGGTGATCTCACTTGTGGTGTTGGTGAGACTCAGTTTCCCTCCCCCGGGGCCTGAGACCAGGGCATCTCCCATAGGGGCCTCCTTCCCTCTCTTGGTTGCTCTGCCGTTGGCCCTGGGTGACTTGTCACTGGCCATCGTCTTCTGACGGCTGACTGGGTGGCCGTGGAGGACGTGGCTCCCGCCCCCACATGCTGCCCATGGGATGGGGGAGTGCTTCTGCTGCCACCTGTGCTCCCCCACAGCTCTTGGGAGACCCTGGTTCTTGAGCAAGACCCGGGCTGAGGCTTGGTTTCAAGTGAGGAAGCCATTTTGGATGGAGATGCACATTTTCCTTTCCGGAACACTCTGCAGCGGCCAGCGCCAGCAGCAGGAACCCAGACGGGCCCAGCCCGTGGAACACTCTGGAATGAAAACATCCCGTTTGTCCTGCTGCCGTCTGGGGTGACGGCGGCCGTCTGGCCCTGGGAGCTGGGTGCCTGTGCCTCTCGGGCCAGCCAAGGCGGGGCCGTGTCCATGGGGTGGGCCGCGGGCCTCGGGGGCGCCGGCCAAGCGTGCTTGCAGTCTTGCTGCTGAACAGAACGCAGCTGGAAAATGCAGCTCACGTCCTTTTTTCCCGGAACACCTCGTTCTTTGTGGCTTGGCAGCCGTCTCTGCCAAGGGGCCCAGTGGTGCCCAGCCGCCCGTGCCAGGGAAGGGGCTGCGTTTGCGGCCAAGGTGGGCAGGGCTCGTTCTTTCCCCGAGGTGCCTGTGGGCCCAGGCCTGGCCAGGTGTGGTGTCCCTGACTTTAGCAGCCCCCTGTGCCCTGAAGGATGCTCTGGGGCCACCCTGGGAAGGGTTTCATTTGCTTCTGGTGGAAGCAGAGAATGAGGCCAGTGCTCAGGGCAAGGCTGACAGCACTGTTGGCCTCAGGGTCCAGGGCCGGCAAACCGCTCTGGAGCCCTGGGTCAGGCTGGTTCATGCCACTGGCCATGCCCAGCAGCTGAGGGGGTGATGGGATGGCTAGCCACGCTGGGCTGGAAAGCCTGAGGCCACGTGCCAGCTCCCCAGCCAGGATGGGGAAGAGCACAGCCTTTCTCCTTCAGTCTCCCGATTCTGGGGACACATGGTGGGATGAGCTGGGCTGCCTCCCCGAGCCTCAGCATTCCCACCTGTGGAATGGGCTGGCCACTCCTTGCCTGACTGATTGTGACAGGTCTGAGCGCAGTTCCCGAGCACGGGTGCTGGATCCGGAGGGAGGCTGGGCACCCTTCGGTCTGGTCCTTTGCCTCCCCTTACCCTGAAGGGGGCCTCAAATCCCCACACCCTCTCCTGGGGGGCCCCGCACCCAGTCTTGTTAAGGCTCTGAAGGTGGCTGCCTCTGGGCACATTGGTCTGTCCAGATGTGGAGGACTCCCCACCCCTCGGGCCCTCTCTGCAGTTCTGAGCTCCCCTCCCTGTCCTGGCCTGAGGCCACAGGGGCTTCCCAGGTGGGAAGCAGCAGCACGCTGGCCGTGTAGGCCCGTCCTGCTGAGACTTCTGTAGCGGGAGGGCAGAACTCGGGTGGCGGGGGCCCCCGTAAAACGCTGTGAGGTTGGGACCTTCCCAGGCTGGGCCTCTCCCCTTCACTCTGGAGGCTGAGACAGCCCCTCGCTGCCGGCCTGGGGCCCCTCCCTGGAGAGCCTGCCTCTGCCCCCTCCCCAGCTGGCCCTGTCCGCGCGTTTGTCTGCAAATCTGCTCCTTCCTAAACTCGAATTCATTAATTTACGCATCATCATTTCCGGCCCTGGAAGCCAGCCTTGCTCACCATAAATAGAATGAAAACAGAATGAGGTTATTACACTCAAACTGGCTTGGTGCTCCTGGCGGCCTGGCCCCCTCCACCCCCCCAGTCTCCCCCCCCACCCAGACGCAGCGTCGCCAGCCCCGGGTCCCAGAGGTTGGGGGGGCAGGGCAGGCACCGCACTGTAGCCACTCCCCTTTGGGCCAGGCCTGGCTCCTGAGGGGACATGTCGGCGGGGGGGGGGGGGGGGGGGTGGTCCTCCGTGCTGGGCTCAGGAGAACCTGGCAGCGCCTCGGGGAGAGGACCGGCCAGCCAGGGCTGCCATTCCTGGTGAGGGAGGGAGGAGAACGGAGCCCTGGGCCTTGGAGGGGAGCGGGGTACCTCCTGTCCCGCCAGCGCGGCTGTCCTGTCCTCCCAGAGGAGGGAGGAGGCAGCTGCTGGCTTGGGAGGAGTGGGTTACATAACCTCGGCTGCGGCCCCTCCGGAGCCCGTTCCCCCCAAGCCCTGTTTCCAGTGCGGCGGCCAGCGCAGGGGTGGGGGTGACGGGCTGGGGCCTGGCACTCGCCCCCGCCGCTGACCACATGCGTCTGGAATGTGCAGATGTTTCCTTGGGGGCTCCGGCTGGCCCCCAGACCCCGCCCAGCATCTGGACTGGGGAACGGGCACACGGGCCACTCCTCTCCTTGGCACTGGAGGAAACTGAGGCTGCTCAGGGCTGCAGGGCAGGGTCCCAGCTTCCCTGGGGCCTCCAATGCCTCAGGTCCAGAAGGGCAGACTGCTCTAGCAGCCACCCCAGGCTCAGGAACACTCCAGACCTGCTTGTGACCACCCCCTCCTTGGCTTCTACCTTCATGTACCTGGACCGGTTCCCGTCTCCTGGGCACAGCCCCTTCTCCCCTCCTCCTGAGGGGGCCCTGATGTGAGCAGGGGTGGGACGCAGGTGCTGAGCCGTGTGCGGACGGGGCTGGGGAGCTGCTGTTGCTCGCCACGGGGGCCCTTGAGCACCTTCTGCTGAGTACCTCCAGCTTGTGGTGCGAGCAAGGACCCTCGCCCGAGCTCCTGCTTGCAGCAGGAAAGAGCAGCCCCAGATGTCCAGGGGCATGCTCTTGGGCGCCTGTACCCCAGGGGAGGCTGGTGCCCCCCTCATGACAGTGTCTGGTCTGGGAAGCAGAGAGAGCCTGGGGTACACCCTGGGCTCCCCAGTGGACTGCTGGGTCCCTATGGGGGAGGAGAGGGAAGGCCAGCCTCTCAATCTGATCCCTGGTGCCTGGGGAGGTGACACGTGTCTTATGCTTTCCTGAGTGTATGCCTGTCACCTGGTAGTGTGTGGGTCCCCAGGTCACCCACCTCCTCCCTAAGCTGGCCTGACCCCTCCAACCTTGGCCTTGGGATCTGTGGAGTTGGCTTGAGTGGGCCTTGGAGGGGCTGGGGAGCATCTAGCTGGCCCAGAGGGTGGGCCCTGCTTGGCCCAAGACCTCTCAGGGGTGCTGTCCAGCCAGGCTGCTGGCCCTTCTCCCGGTAGGGGCCGGCCGCTGCTTGGCCAGCCCTGCTGCTTTCTTCCTTCGGGGTCTCCCTGGGCCTGCTGTGTCTCCCCTGCGGTTGTGGGACCTGGGAAACCCTGGTGTGGGGGCAGGGCTGGCCCAAGGCCTCCTTGGCCTTCCACCAGCATGCTGATGGCAAGAACTAATGTGGACAAGTGGCTGTGGGACGGAGCGAGGGCCCCACCAATGGTTTCTTCCCATGTCCCCATCCCGGTGACTCCCACAGCTCCCCCTTAGTGTCCCCTCTGCCCTTCCCCTCTCTCCCAGTGTGCACCATTAGCCACGGCTTGCCCTACACAGCTGATCCCACACCCTGGGGCTGGGGCTTAGGGCCTAGTGTGTCCTTAGGGCACCGTAGCTGAGCAGGATGCTGGGGGAGCCTGCTGATGTTTTCTGGGCCCAGGTGAGTGCTGGGGGGAGGGGGCTCAGCTGGGACCTGGAGCACGGGGAGCGCAGTGGCTAGTGCCCTGGACTGTGTGTGACTGATGGGCCTTTGGCATGCAGGGGAGGGGAGCCTCGATGGGGCCGCTGGGCCAGGCAGAGCTGGGTCGAGGACTTGGCCGAGGGTGGCTCAGAGCCACAGGCCAGTGAGGCCAGGGTCAGCCATGTCGTGACAGGCCAGGGCGGGTGCTGGCTGTGTGGCCTGGACGCTGAGCTTGGCCTGCCCCTCTCCCCCCACCACCGCCGCCCCGGGGTTCTCAGGCGCCACCAGCAGTCCCCAGAGCTGCCACTCATGATGGATTTTCCAGAGAATGGGATGTAGAGAACACTTTAGGGATTTTCCTTTTTTCTTTCCTCTTCTGCCTGAGGCCCAGGCTGGGAAGCTGCCCCGGGAGCCCCTGGTGGGTCTCGCCCATGCTCACCCTCCTGTCCTGCCATCCCCCCGCCCCATCTCTTGGACGCGCTCCCTGTGGCTTCCTGTGCCCTGCAGCCTGCTGCTTTCCTCAGAGGCACGGACACCGGCAGGTTCCTCCTGCCACGGCCACTCCACGCTAGAGCATCGTGGTTGACCGTGGGCGGGAGTCCGGCTGCCTCTCACTGGTCTCCCGGCCTGGCCCACCCCCCCACCCCACGCCAGGAGCGGGCACAGGCCGGCTGGGGTGAGCCTGAGCAGCGCAGGGCAGGCCGTGTACCCCGGAGGAAGGCCTGGCCCGCCAGGCAGAAAGCACCCCTCCCTCGCCACGTGTGAGGAGGGACAGGACAATCTAGGCTCCACCGTGGGGGGCACAGGTGACCTTGCCAGCGGGTCTTGTCCCCGTGTCCCCTGGCCCCCAAAGGCCTCTCTAGCCCTGGTGTTCCTGGAGCCCCACGTCTGGGTGGAGACAGACCTGGGCGCATGGCCACACGCATGCACGCTGTCTTTCCGTGCCTGCCTTCCCCCAGATGGGAAACCCGAGCTCAGTGAGACCAGCGCCTCCTCGGGCCACTGAGCTGGGACAGGGCAGGGCTGTGGTCTGAGCCCGTGTCAGGGGCAGTGCCTCTTCTTGAGGAGGCCTTGCTCCCCCAGCCTCCTTTTCGATGGGGCTCCCGGTGCCCCTTGCCAGCCTCCTTGCCTCCCGCTCCCCTCTGAGGCCCCCACTCCGGGCCCCCGGGACAGCCTGTCCATCCATTCCTGCACACCCCACTTCTCCTACTCAAGGGTACCGTGAATGTGGAAAACTCAGGGGACCCGCCTGCTCTCAAGCCTGGAGCTGTCACGGTGCGCCCCTTTCCGGCACTTTCTTTAGATCTCGGTTGAACAGTTGCAGGGGAGGGGCTGGTTTTGTGCCTGGATTTCTCTTGGTCTGTGTGCTGAGGGGGCTGCCCCTGCAGGCAGCTGGATGGGCTCCGGGCGCCGTCCCTGTGTACCCTGTCTCTCCCCACAGGTGAGGGGAGGGGCGTCTGTGACATCCCGGTCCCAGCACTGGGGGGGCTGCTCCAGGTGGAAACCCCAGGCCCTAGCTCCACCTGGTCCCCATGGGAGTTTCAACCCTGTCCGCCTCACCATCCAGGGGAATGGGAGCCCCACTGGGCCTGGCTCCCCACTTGGGTCACAGGACCCAGACCAGGATGGCGGAGCGGCCCAGCAGCAGCCCAGTTTGCAGCCCCCAGCCTTCCATGGTCTCCACGTGACCCCATGTGGCCTGGGGGTCATTTCCCGAGCCTGGTTCCAGACGTGGTCTGCGGCATCAGGAGCCGGGCTGGGGGTGTGGCTCCGGGCATCCCAGCCAGCAAAACACTGGGAACCCCTCCTCCCCACGTCCTCAGGGGCCTGTGTGCGCTTTGGTTCTCCCAGCAGGACCTTGTTTCCACACCAGCCTGCTCTAAGGTCCTGCTGTATTGGGAGCAGGGACATCCCTGAGGGTGGCTGTTGGGAGCTGGACACCCCCAGGCTGCCTCAGGAGCCTTGATAGGAAGGGCTGCGGCAGCCAGGTGCCCAGGGACAGGGTGTTTGGATCAGGCTGTGGTTGGGGTAGGGTGGGTTCTGAGTGTAGGAGGAGCTGGGCTGGCAGGGGCGGGAAGCGGTTGGGCCAGGAGGAGGCATCGGCAGAGCTCCGCCTCTGCATGACTGGGTGTTCACTGGGGGTTGGGGTAGGGCCCCGGAGAGGCATTTTGGGGACATCCGAGGGCAAGCGGTGACACCTGTGAGGGCAGAGGCTCTGTGGGTGAGTCCCAGGCCTCATCAGTTTGGAGGCCCCGACGGGGCTGCTCAGACATGGGGGCCCCGGGAGGCGGAGGTGAGGAGGGTGCAGTGAAGCAGGTGACCAGAGGCGTCCACCAGGTCAGGGGAGGGGATGGGAAGGCGCGACTGTGGCCTCCACCTCCAGGCTGGGAGGGACAGCGGCGCGGTTAGCCGCAGAGCATGTTGGAAGGGCTCTGACCCTCCTGGGGGGGTGTCGCCAGCTCCGAGGGTTGTGGTTCTGAACCGTTCACAGTTTGGGGGTGAAAGTGCTTTGGGGCCGCTGCTAACAGGGGTGCGTCTCCTCACATCTGTGACCTCTGTGTGTCTCGGGTTAACGATGTGTCCTGGGCTGGTTTTCCTGGCCGGCTGGGCTCCTCACCGTCTGGGAGCCGTGCCTGTGTAGAGCGGACCCTGCGTGGACGCGGCCAGCGCTGCCCGGCCCGCAGTCTGGCTTCACCGACGACGCTCCTGCGCTCGCCTTGTCGCTTCACCTCTGCCGGTACCGGACGCTGTGACCCGCGGGCGGTGCCCTCCTGTGTTCTCTCAGTCAGGGTGGCTCCACAGGATTGTCCCCTGTGGCTTTGGGCTTTGTCCCACTCCCCGGTCCCAGCTGGTGTTGAACCTCCCGGGGCTCACGGAGGGCCGGCCCCGCCCCCGGCCTGCCATGTCCTCGCGCTGACGTGCCCAGGCGGTCTCTGGAGGGTCCGGCCCAACTTGGCACAGGTGGACCCGGCGCCCGCCTCACAGTTCAGCCGGCCTCCGCGATTCCTGCCCTGAGAGGAGGTGGTCCCCCAGGGCCCCCTCCCTGCTTACCTGGTCCTTGTGCCCCACTGTGTCTCGGGGGCATTCTGAGACCCCTCTCCCCCACGCTAGCAACAGCGAGGCCTCTGGCCCTGGAGACCCTTAGGCTGCCCTGCTGTGTTCCAGACCCCACGTGGCACGGCGCTGCCAGGCCCGGGGGTGGGGGACCGGAACTGCTGGGGGGCCTACTGCTGGGCAGAGAAGGGGCATGGGGCGGGGCGTGGACGGGGTCCTGCGGGCTCCCAGCCTTCTCGTAGTCCAGTCATTGGGATCCTCTGTCCTGGCTGCAAGTAGGGAGTTGGAGGGAGCGGGGAGCCTCTGGGGGTGGGCCTGGGTCTTCTTTGTGCCCTGTCTGGGGCTCTGGCACTGACGGTGACCACTTTGCTCCCCAGAGATGTCTCCCACAACCTGCTCCGGGCACTGGACGTCGGGCTCCTGGCGAACCTGTCCACACTGACAGAGCTGTGAGTGTCCCCCCGCGGAGTGGGCGGACGGTGGTTGCCTGTCACCGTTGCATTTATGGGGGCTTCTTTCCAACCTTGCTGAATCCTCCCTTTTCTTCCAGGGACATAAGTAACAACAAGATTTCCACTTTAGAAGAAGGAGTATTTGCTAATTTATTTAATTTAACTGAGATGTGAGTTGTTTTTGGCGTCAGTGGTTGCCCCCTGCCCTCCTGACCTGGCCTCCCTGCCCATTCCCGTCTGAGAGCAGGCGCTGGGGCCTCATGCTTGCCCGCTGGAGCTCATCTGGGGCCATGGGGCGGCGGGGTGCTGCACGGGGAGGGCACCCCAGGCCCCTGCTCCCTGGGTTGAGGCCAGCAGCGACCCTTCCTCCGGGCTCCTGCCCTACCCTCCGCTGAGCGCCTGGCCTGGCCCCCGCCCCGCAGAAACCTGAGCGGAAACCCCCTGGAGTGTGACTGCGGGCTGGCCTGGCTGCCCCGCTGGGCGGCGGAGCAGCGGGTTCGAATGCTTCGGCCGGAGGCGGCCACGTGTGCCGGGCCCGGCCCCGTCGCTGGCCGGCCCCTCCTGGGCGTGCCCCTGTCAGACGGCGGCTGTGGTGAGTGTGGCTGGAGTGGGCCGGCTGGGCCTTTCCTGCTAGGCGGGTCCCCCTGGTGCTCCGGGGCCAGCAGCTCGGGGGGCGGGCCGTAAACGGCAGCGGAGGCAGACCGGGTTGGGGGTCAGCAGGGCCCTGTGGACCCAGGGGACGGTGCGGGCAGGAGGTGAGAGCTGTGGATGAGGGCACGTGGGACGCAGGGCGTGCCAGGGACCAGCCCCTGTGCTCCGTCCAGGTGAGGACTACGTCGCCTGCCTTCCTGACAACAGCTCGGGTGCCGTGCTGCTGGCGGCCTTCTCAGCTGCCCACGAGGGCCCGCTCACACCTGAGGCCTGCGGTGCCTTCTGTTTTGCGGCTGGCCAGAGCCTTGGGGCCCTCTCAGACCAGGGCTGGTGCCTGTGCGGGGCGGCCCGGCCCCCCAACACCTCCTCGGCCTGCCTGCCCTTCTGCTCCGGCACGCCGTCGGCCCTCGGCCCTGCCTGCCGGGGCCCCACTGTCCTGCAGGACACCTTCCCTGCCTCCCCAGGGGCCGCCCTGCTGGGGCCTCGGGGACCCCTATCTTCTGGGCAGCTGGCAGCCTTCCACGTCACCGCCTCCCTGCCCGTCCGCTCCACACGCTGGGACTTCGGCGACGGCTCCCCCGGGGTGGACGTCGCCGGTGCGGCTGCCACTCACCGCTACGTGTTGCCGGGACACTACCGCGTGACGGCGCTGCTGGCCCTGGGGGCCGGCTCGGCCCAGCTGGAGGCCGAGGTGCGGGTGGAGGCGGCCCCTGCAGCCCTGGAGCTCTCGTGTCTGGTCTCAGTGCGCAGCGATGAGACCCTCAAGCTCGGCGTCCGGAACCGTGGCGGCTCGGACCTCCAGGCCGCGTACAGCATCGTGGCTGTGGATGAGGAGCCGGCCCGGGGTGGGTGCCCTCGCCCTGGGCCTGGGCCGTCCCTTCCCTCGCTCACCCCTGGGGGCTGGAGCGGGGGTGGGGTGCAGTGCTGGTTGGGCACATGCTGACGCCCCTTCTCTGCCTGCTGACCCCTCCAGTGGTGCATCCGCTCTGCCCCCCAGACACCGTGATCTTCCCCGACAACGGGCACTGTTACCGCCTGGTGCCTGAGAAGGCTGCCTGGTTGCAGGCGCAGGAGCGGTGCCGGGCTTGGGCCGGGGCCGCCCTGGCCATGGTGGACAGTCCTGCCGTCCAGCGCTTCCTGGTCTCCCAGGTCACCAGGTACCCGCCCCCACCCTGGAGAGGCTGTCAGGTGGGGGTCCCCACAATGCTGGGGCGGGGCTGGAGGAGAGGTGGGGGTGGCCAGAGGCCCGAGTCCAGCTGGCTGGCCTGATGGCGGCCGGGGACCCTGTCTTGCTTGGCGATCGCCATTGCCATCAGCTCTTGGGACAAAGATGTGGGTGTGGGGGATGTGTCCAGGTCCTGTGGGCCCACCACCCCTGCTGTCCTCACTGAGCCCTTCCTGGCAGGAGTAGGGCCGGTTCTGTTGTGACCACGGAGGCTGCCCTCGGCCCCCCAGACCGTGAGGAACGGCGCTTCCTTGCAGCCGGCCCACCCCTTTCCCCGGCAGGTCGTGCCCGTTTCTCCCCAAGGCTCTGGGATGGGCCGACCAGACTGTGACTCATACCCTGGATGTTCTTGGTGTCCAGAAGGGGAAACCGAGGCCCAGAACGGTCAAGGTCCCTGGCAGTAGCCGGGCCCCAGTGCCTGGCTCTGACCCTGGAGCCTCACTCCTCTCCCTGAGCTCTGCACGTGTCTGTCAGCCCTCCTTCCAGAAGGGGTCTTCGTACCTCGGCAGAGCTGGGGGAGCAGCCTGTGTGGGGGGCGGAGATGCAGGGGTTTTGCTCCCCAAATGCTACACTTAGAGCTGCCTTTTTTTTTTTTTTAATTTTTACCCATTTGCGGGGGAGAGGAAGGGGCAGGGGGAGAGGGAGAAGCAGACCCCTGCTGAGCTCAGAGCCCAACACAGACCTTGATCTCACAACCCTGAGATCATGACCTGAGCGGAAACCAAGAGTTGGACACTCAATCCGACCACGGCCCCCACGGGCCTCCCCGTCCGGAGACTGCTCACATAGGACACCGCTCTCGGCCGGACTGAAGCGTCCCCTGCCGGGAGTGCTCCGCTGGGCCCTGGGCTCCACAGGCATGGGTGTGAGCGGACACGGCCGTGGCCTTGCTCTCCAGGTCATCTCTCTGAGCCTCAGTTTCCCCATCTAGAGATGGGGAGAGGGGCAAGGCCTGCCTGAGGGGCTGCCGTGAGGAGCCGGCTCCCAGAGAGAGGACAGCTGGAAGGGTGCCTGTCTTCGGGGAGACCCTGGGCGCCCACTCTCCCCTCCGCCTGCCTGCAGGAGCCTGGATGTGTGGATTGGCTTCTCTGCTGTGGAGGGGGAGGAGGCGGACCCCGCCGGGCAGCGCGAGGCCTTCAATCTGGAGACCTGCCAGAACTGGCTGCCCGGGGAGCCGCACCCGGCCACCGCCGAGCGCTGCGTGCGGCTGGGGCCCGCGGGGCAGTGCAACACAGACCTGTGCTCTGCGCCCCACAGCTATGTCTGCGAGCTGCAGCCTGGAGGTGCGCCGGGGCCCCGGGGGGACTTCGGGTCACCTTCTGCCCTTGACCAGGACCGACACCTCCCAGCCATCGTGGGGAACTCCTTCACGTGGCTGTCCCTGACCCCCCACCGCACAGGGGCTCCTGGCCACCCTGGCGGCTCCTCTGTCCCCCTAGGACAGTCACATCCTTCAGGCTCATTGCTCAGCTGCTCAGTGTCCATCAGGTGTGGCTGAGCACCTGTGGTCCTGCGCGGAGCTGTTCCCAACAAGACCGAGCTAGGGGGCAGCTGGGAGACCACTGCCAAGGGGCTTGGTCTCAGGTCCGGCCCCACCTTGGGCCCCTGACGCTGTCTTCCTTGGCTGGAGACCTCACTGCACACTTGCCGTCCCAGGGCCTGTGTGGGACGCAGAGACCTTCCTCGTGGGAGCGCCCAGTGGGGACCTGCAGGGCCCCTTGAGCCCCCTGGCACAGCAGGAGATCCTCTCGGCCCCCCAGGAGCTCGTTGAGGTAGGCCGACCCCCAGACCCTCCAGGACAGGCTGCTGTGTCTCTTTAAGGTGCTTTCTCTGGACCGTGTGCCTGGTAGAGACTGTGCCCCCCACCCTCCGCCATGCGGAGAGCAGCAGCGCCCCCTCCCTGTGTCTCAGAGCCCCGAGTTCCCCTGAGCCTTCTCTCCACAGAACAAGGGGGCGGTACCGGTGTTCAGCGATAGGTTTGAGCTGAATTTTCTTCCTGAGTGACTGTCTTCCTCAGTGTGAAGCCCCATGTGGTGGCTCCTTCCCCTCTGGGCCGGCCTGGATTGGGGTCTGGGGTCTTGGGCTCGGGGTCTGTGGAGCTGAGCAGTGCCCCCCACCCCCCCCAGATGATGGCGTTCCCCAGCCTGGGCCTGAGCAGGGAGGCCTTCCTCACGGCGGCCGAGCTGGGCACCCAGGAGCTCCGCCGGCCCGTCCAGCTGCGGCTGCAGGTGCTAAGGCCCACGACAGAAGCAGGTGGGGCTCTGTCGGGGCAGTGGGCAGGCGGCTGTCCGCGCGGTCACAGGCCCTGGTCCCTTGCCCACTGGACGGGTGTCTAGCCTTGAGGTGGTCAGGGTGGTGTCCACAGAGAAACGGACTCAGGCTCGGGACCCGCAGGACAGCCTGTGTGGAGCTGGCCTGGGTCTGTTTTCCAGCCCAGGGTCGGGAAGGGTAGAGGGGTGATTTTGGGGCCCGGGTTGCTGCCTGGCAAGACCTTCCGTCAATGGGCGCCTGGGGGGCTCAGTGGGTTGAGCCTCTGCCTTCAGCTCAGGTCATGATCCCAGGGTCCTGGGATGGAGCCCCGCGTCGGGCTCTCTGCTCAGCGGGGAGCCTGCTTCCCCTCCCCGCCCCCCTGCCTGCCTCTCTGCCTGCTTGTGGTCTCTGTCAAATAAATAAATAAAATCTTTTTTTAAAAAAAAACCTCCTTTCATTGTGGGGGTGTCCTTGACCATGACTGAACAGCAGGCCAGGGCCCCAACACCCCTCTTTCTCCTTGCAGCGGCCCCTGGAAGCAACAGGGAGCCTGAGAGCAGGTCCCCGGAGAGCCAGACTGAGTCTGTCCCTGCGTGCGCCCCAGAAGGACATTGGTGCCCCCGAGCTGGTCTCCACCTCCCATTGGATGACCCCTGCCGCCCCCAGGCCTGTGCCAATGGGTCCACGTCAGGGCCAGGACTCCCCGGGGCCTCCTATGCACTCTGGAGGGAGTTCCTGTTCTCTGTGCCGGCGGGGCCTCCCGCCCAGTACTCTGTAAGTGTCACCAACCTGGGCTCCCCCTCCGCTGCCCACCCGGACAAATGGCACTCTTCCACCCCCCTGCCCCGCCCTGGTTCTGTCCTTGTCCTTGCTCACCACCCCTAGCAGGAGAAACTGCCAGCTCAGGCCTTACCCCTTGTTCTGACTGCTGTGTCCCTCCGAGGCCCCGCCCCTGTCCAGGAAGGGCCCTCCCACGCCTGCATCCCTGCCCTATGCACGTCCCTGTCCCAGCGCCTGTCCCATCTGTCTCTGCCATGAGCGCTTGGGGAGCCCCCGTGGGTCCTGTCCACCTGCTGGAGCCCCTGATTCGGTGCCTTGGGTAGCACCCCTTACCCCGACCAGTGGTGGTCCATTGTGAGGACCCAGCACAGCCTGCCTCTCTCTCCAACAGGTCGCCTTCCATGGCCAGGACAGCCCCCTGCTCCCCGGAGACCTCATGGCCTTGCAGCATGATGCGGGGCCAGGTGCCCTTCTGCGCTGCTCACCTACCCTGGGCGCCCCCGGAGCTGCAGCCCCGTACTTCTCCACCACCGCTGCGGCCTGGCTGTCCCACCTGCCCACGCGGTTGGAGGCAGCCCCAGCCGGCCCCGTCTGTGCCTTGCGGCTCCTGGCCACCACAGAGCGCCTCACCCTCCTGCTGGGGCTGCAGCCTAACCCAGGGCTGCGGCAGCCCGGGCGCTACGAGGTACGGGCCACTGTGGGCAACAGCGTGTCCATGCACAACCTGTCCTGCAGCTTCGACGTGCTGTCCCCGGTGGCAGGGCTGCGGCTGGCCTACCCCACGCCCCACGACGGCCGCCTCTACGTGCCCACCAACAGCTCCACCCTGGTGCTCCGGGTGGACGCCGGCGCCAGCGCCACTGCCACAGCCCGTTGGCCCGGGGGCAACGTCAGCGCGCCCTTCGAGGCCGCCTGCCCGGCCGCGGTGGCGGCTCTGCTGCCCGGCTGTGCTCTCGAGGCCAACAGCACCCTGTTCGCGGTGCTGGAGCTGCCCGGCCTCCGCGAGGGCGAGCACACGGTCGAGGTCGTGGTGGAGAATGGCGCCGGCCAGGCCAGCCTCAACCTGCGTGTGACGGCCGAGGAGCCCATCTGCGGCCTTCGCGCCACTCCCAGCCCTGAAGCCCGCGTGCTGCAGGGCGTCCTGGTGGTGAGTAGCCCCCCACCCCCACCCCTCCCCTGTGGTGTCTTGAAGTTGCCTGGGAAACCCCACCGGGAGGCACGTCTGGGTCCGGGGGACCTGGGTTAGGGCAGAACTGGCCACCGAAGCTCTGGGGCTGGCCGACGCCGGGCCCTTCCCACAGCGGTACAGCCCCGCGGTGGATGCCGGCTCGGACGTGCTCTTCCGCTGGACCATCGACGACAAGCAGTCCTTGACCTTCCACAACGTGGTCTTCAACGTCATCTATCAGAGCGCCGCGGTCTTCAAGCTCTCGGTGGGTGGGGGGCACCGGTGGGGGTGGGGGTGGGCCAGGCCGGGCAGTGCTCACCTTTACCTTCTGTTCTGCTTTGCTCCCGAGGACCCCTCGGCTGGCTGCGGGTGAGTGCGGGGTGGGGGGGGACTCTGTCTACTGCCCGGCGCCCCCCTCCACCTGCGGCAGCCCATGCGTGCCCCTGTCTCTGCAGCTGACGGCCTCCAACCACGTGAGCAACGTCACCGTGAGCTACAACGTCACTGTGGGGCGCATGCACCGGATGAGGGGCCTCTGGGTGTCCGCGGTGCCACCCGTGCTGCCCCCCAACGCCACGCTGGCCTTGGCCGCCCACGTGCTGGTGGACTCGGCTGTGGAGGTGGCCTTTCTGTGAGTGTGCCTGGCCTGGTGGGCAGCAGGGTGGGCCGCTCCTGGGGGTGCTGGGGCTGGGCTCCCCCTGCCTCCCCGTCCTTACCTGCCCAGAGTGGCCGGGGTGCAGCCGGGCCTATGTGCACCCACCCCAGCCTGCTCATGGCCTGCCTGCTGCCGTGGCAGATGGACCTTCGGGGATGGGGACCAGGCGATCGGCCAGTTCAGGCCTCCATACGATGAGTCCGTCCAGGTCCCAGACCCCACGGTGGCCCAGGTGCTGGTGGAGCACAACGCCACGCACACCTATGCCGTCCCAGGTGAGGGCTGGGCCACTGGCCTGCTGGGGGACAGTCCCCTCCGCCTAGTCTGGGCTGACGGCCTGGGGTCCACAGTAGGGAGAAGGAGGGGTATCTGGGGTGAAGGGTGGACTGGGCTTCTGAGCCCCATGATTCAAGTCTCCTGGCCAAAAACTGGACCCCCCTTGGCCCCTGCTCAGACCCTTTTCTGGGAAGAAGGGGGTTACGTTTTATTTTGAATGACTAGAAGCCACATACTCGGAATACAGAGTAGAGCTCGGCGCCCCTCCCCCCGCCTCCTACTGGGGCTCGGGGCGGTCTGGGACAGATCTGCCCCTCCTCTCGTCCCCGTATCTGCCCCATGTCTCGCCCCGTGCTGCTGGTACTCTGCGCGTGCCTCGCGGGCACCCCCAGCGCAGGAACCAAGGGCGTTCTCCCTCTGCGTTTGGCCCCGGGGCCCTGTTCTGCCGTCCCAAGGGGCCCCAGTGCAGCAACACGGGGTTAGTACCGACTTCGCCATGCAGGCGGTGGCCCTGGTCCTTACTCGGGCCTGTCCCCCAGGTGAGTACAACCTGACCTTGCTGGTGTCCAACACCTTCGAGAACCTGACGCAGCAAGTGCCTGTGAGTGTGCAAGCCGCCTTACCGGCCCTGGCCGTGGCCGTGGGAAGCCATGTCCCAGTGGCCGGCCAGCCTGTCACCTTCTCCCCACACCCCCTCCCCTGGCCTGGGGGTGTCCTATACACGTGGGACTTCGGGGATGGCTCCCCGGCTGTGACGCAGCCCCAGCCAGAGGTCAACCACACGTACGCCTCCAGGGGCGTGTACCACGTCCGTCTAGAGGTCAACAACACGGTGAGCAGCGTGGTGGCGGGCCTCAGCCTCCGCGTCTTTGAGGAGCTCCGGGGACTGCGTGTGAGCCTGAATGCGGCGGTGGAGCAGGGCGCACCTGTGACGGTCAGTGCCACGCTGCAGTCAGGGGACAATGTCACATGGACGTTCGACATGGGGGACGGCACGGTGCTCACGGGCCCTGAACCCACAGTGGAGCACGTGTACCTCCACTCCCAGAACTTCACAGTGACTGTGGGCGCGTCCAGCCCCGCAGGCCACCTGGCCCTGAGCCGGCCCGTGCACATCTTCGTCCTGGAGGTGCTGCGGATCGAGCCCGCGGCCTGCATCCCCGCACAGCCCCACGCCCGGTTCACGGCCCATGTCACCGGGGACCCTGCGCACTACGTCTTCGACTGGACGTTCGGGGACGGCTCTTCCAACACGACCATCTCGGGGGACCCGACGGTGACACACAATTTCACGCGGAGTGGGACGTTCCCCTTGGCACTGGTCCTGTCGAGCCGGGTGAACAAGGCCCATTACTTCAGCAGCGTGTGCGTGGAGCCCGAGGTGGGCAACGTGACCCTGTGGCCCGAGAGGCAGCTGGTGCGGCTCGGGGAGGAGGCCCGTCTGGTGGCTCGGGCTTGGCCCCCGTCCCTCTACCGCTACGCCTGGGACTTCGGCACCGAGGACGCGACCCGTGTCGGTGGCCCCGAGGCCACATTCACCTACGCAGACCCCGGTTCCTATCTGGTGACGGTCGCCGTGTCCAACAATATCTCGGCAGCCAACGACTCTGCCCTCGTGGAGGTGCAGGAGCCCGTGGAGCTCTCGGGCGTCCGGGTCAATGGGTCTGGCGTGCTGGAGCTGCTGCAGCCCTACCTGTTCTCGGCCGTGGGCCGCGGCCACCCCGCCACCTACCTGTGGGACCTGGGGGACGGTGGGCGCCTCGAGGGCCCCACGGCCACTCACGCCTACAACAGCACGGGCCCCTTCACCGTCAGGGTGCGCGCGTGGAACGAGGTGAGCCGTGGCGCGGCGTACCTGAATGTCACGGTGCAGCAGCGCGCGCGGGGCCTGGGTGTCAATGCCAGCCGCACGGTGGTGCCCCTCAACGCCAGCGTGAGCTTCAGCACGTCCCTGGAGGCCGGCAGTGACGTGCGCTACTCCTGGGTGCTCTGCGACCGCTGCACGCCCATCCCCGGGGGCCCCACCATCTCCTACACCTTCCGCTCGGTGGGCACCTTCAACATCATCGTCACGGCCGAGAACGAGGTGGGCTCCACCCAGGACAGCATCTTCGTCTACGTCCTGCGGCACATCGAGGGGCTGCAGGTGGTGGGGGGCGGCGGTGGCTGCTGCTTTCCCACCAACCGCACGCTGCAGCTGCAGGCCGCGGTCAGGGACGGCACCAACATCTCCTACAGCTGGGCTGCCCAACGGGATGGCGGCCCAGTCCTGGCTGGCAGCGGCAAGACCTTCTCGCTCACCGTGCTCGAGGCCGGTACCTACCACGTCCAGCTGCGGGCCGCCAACATGCTGGGCAGCGCCTCAGCCAACCGCACTGTGGACTTCGTGGAGCCCATGGGCGGCTTGGCTGCAGCCGCCTCCCCAAACCCTGCCGCGGTCAATGTCAGTGTCACCTTCTGTGCTGAGCTGGCTGGGGGCAGTGGCGTCATCTATAGTTGGTTCCTGGAGGGAGGACTGAGCTGGGAGACCCCGGAGCCATCCACCACCCACGCCTTCCCCAGCCCCGGCCTGTACCTGGTCACGGTCACAGCGGAGAACCAGCTGGGCTCGGCCAATGCCACCCTCGAGGTGGCCGTGCAGGTGCCCGTCAGAGGCCTCAGCATCAGGGCCGGCGAGCCAGACCGCAGCTTTGTGGCAGCCGGCTCCTCTGTGCCCTTCTGGGGACAGCTGGACTCCGGCACCAACGTGAGCTGGAGCTGGACGGTTCCGGGCGGCAGCAGGCTCGGTCAGCACGTCGCTGTGGTCTTCCGCGACGCCGGCACCTCCTCCGTTCAGCTTAACGCTTCCAACGCGGTCAGCTGGGTCGTGGCCACCCATGAGCTCACGGTGGAGGAGCCCGTCGTGGGCCTGGTGCTGTGGGCCAGCAGCAAGGTGGTGGAGCCCGGGCAGCAGGTGCACTTCCAGGCCGTGCTGGCTGCCGGCTCCGCCGTGCGATTCCTCGTGCAGGTCAGCGGGGCGGGCCCAGAGGCGCTGCCCGGGCCCCACTTCTCCCGCAGCTTCCCCCGGGCCGGGGACTACGTGGTGAGCGTGCAGGCAGAGAACCATGTGAGCCGGGCCCAGGCCCAGGTGCGCGTCTTGGTGCTGGAGGCCGTGGGGGGGCTGCAGGTGCCCGGCTGCTGCGAACCGGGCATCCCCACGGGCACAGAGAGGAACTTCACCGCCCGCGTGCAGTGGGGGTCCCGCGTGGCCTACGCGTGGTACTTCTCCTTGCAAAAGGTCCAGGGGGACTCTCTGGTCATCCTGTCGGGCCGAGATGTCACCTACACCCCGGTGGCCGCGGGGCTGCTGGAGATCCACGTGCGCGCCTTCAACGAGCTGGGCGGGGTGAACCTGACGCTCACCACGGAGGTCCAGGACCCCATCCAGCAGGTGGCGCTGCGCAGTGGCCGCTGCTTTACCAACCGCTCTGCCCGGTTCGAGGCCGCCACGAGCCCTAGTCCCCGGCGGGTGACCTATCGCTGGGACTTCGGGGATGGGGCCCTGGTGGAGGACACAGAGGAGCCCTGGGCTGAGCACTCCTATCTGCGGCCCGGGGACTACCGCGTGGAGGTGAATGCCTCCAACCTGGTGAGCTTCTTTGTGGCGCAGGCCACGGTCACCGTCCACGTGCTGGCTTGCAGGGAGCCCGAGGTCGAGGTGGCCCTGCCCCCGCAGGTGTTGATGCGGCGCTCCCAGCGCAACTACCTGGAGGCCCACGTCAACCTGCGCGACTGTGTCACCTACCAGACTGAGTACCGCTGGCAGGTGTACCGGGCCCCCAGCTGCCAGCGGCCTGCGCGCATGGCCCCCGTGGCCCTGCCCAGCGTGGATGTGAGCCGGCCCCAGCTGGTGGTGCCACGGCTGGCCCTGCCTGTGGGCCACTACTGCTTCGTGTTCATGGTGTCATTCGGGGACACACCGCTGGCACGGAGCATCCAAGCCAACGTGACAGTGGTGCCTGAGCGCCTGATGCCCATTGTTGAGGGCGGTTCGTACCGCGTGTGGTCAGACACTCAGGACCTGGTGCTGGACGGCAGCAAATCCTACGATCCCAACCTGGAAGATGGCGACCAGACACCGCTCAGCTTCCACTGGGCCTGTGTGGCCTCGACCCAGGTCAGGTGCCCTGCAGGGCATGGACGGTCCCCGCCCCTCAGTCATTCTGCTCCTGAGCCCAGCCCGGGGAGGGGGTCTTCTAGCTGTGCCCTGGACCAGGTTCTGCTTTGAAGCCACGCAGGGTCTCACGCCCCCTCCCCTGTGGCTACAGAGTGAATCTGGTGGGTGTGCCCTGACCTTTGGGCCCCGGGGGAGCAGCGTGGTCACCGTCCCTCGGGAGCGCCTGCAGGCCGGCGTGGAGTACACCTTCAACCTGACCGTGTGGAAGGCGGGGCGGAAGGAGGAGGCCACCAATCAGACGGTGGGTGCTGCTGGCCTGGTCCTTAGCCCAGCAAGGCAGAGCCCTGGGCCCCCATGGTGGACCCAGCTGCTGGGGAGGGCTGAGCATACGGGGCCACCTGCCCCCAGGGAACACCGAACGCTCTTGGAGGGTTTCCTGTGTTGTGGTGCTTAACGAGACATCCCGTTTCAACACTGCGCTCCAAATCTCGGAGGGGCCCCAGGCGCCGTGAGGTCCACTTCCCAGAACATGGGTGTCCTCTTTTGTGAATGGGAGGGGCCTGATCTCACCCCTGTGCGTGTGTGTACTCAATGCTCCCCTCCCCTGGGCCCTCCAGGTAGGTCAGGGCTGCAGAGCGGGTGACCCTGGGGCAGCCACTCCTGCTGCCTTTTGGGGGAGGTATGCTGATGGGAGAAGGTGTGCTGGGCTCCGCTAGTGCCCGGCACAGCATTCTCTGTCCTCAGCATCAGGGCTCTCCAGCTGGCCTGCCCTGAGGGGCTGTCTGGCAAGGTGGGAGCTTAGAGGAGGGCCTCACCTGGACTGGCTGAGGCGGACCCCGTCCCAGGGCAGCAGGGGCCTTGGGCCGGTCGGCACACATTTCCCCTCCCCACAGAGGCGTTCTCCCAATCGTCGTCCTGTTTGTGGGTGAGCACCTGAGGGCCTCGTGTGTGCCAGGTGCATGCTGGGCCGTGGCTACAGAAAATAAACCCAGTGTGGTCTCCGTTCTTTTGGGTGTCCACCACCATCCCCCAGCCTGGGAGGCACAAAGCCAGATGAATGTACTGGGTGTGGCCCGAGCCCACAGTGCCCTGGGAAGCTGGACCTTAGGCTAGTGAGGAGCTGGCTGGGCCCAGCCGAGCCTTCCCAACTAGGAGAACAGCGCCAAGGCAGCGGCCAGAGGCTCAGCTCTCCCAGGAGCCACTGCGCCCCTGCAGCCCCGGCGTGCTGGGTAGACTCAGGGGTCTGGGCCCCAGGAGCAGAGGCATTGGCTCAGGTTATGGCTTCCCTGTGATCCCACCCTGGCCCCAGGTGTTGATTCGCAGGGGCCGGGTGCCCATCGTGTCCTTGGAGTGTGTGTCCTGCAAGGCTCAGGCGGTGTACGCAGTGAGCCGCAGCTCCTACGTGTATCTGGAGGGCCGGTGTGACAACTGCAGCGCGGGCTCCAAGCGAGGGGTGAGCCAAAGAGCCTGGAGGGAAGGGGCGAGGCCTCGGAGTGGGGCGGGGCCTGGGGGGAGGGCGGGACCCGGTCGCTCCGCCCCTCAGCCCCGGGTCTGCCCCCGCAGCGCTGGGAGGCGCGCACCTTCAGCAACCAGACGCTGGTGCTGGACCAGACGACCACGTCGACCGGCAGCTCGGGCATGCGGCTGGTGGTGCGGCGCGGCGTGCTGCGGGACGGCGAGGGCTACACGTTCACCCTCACGGTGCTGGGCCGCTCGGGTGAGGAGGAGGGCTGCGCCTCCATCAGCCTCGCGGCCAACCGGCCCCCACGCGGGGGCTCCTGCCGCCTCTTCCCGCTGGACGCCGTGCGCGCCCTCACCACCAAGGTGCACTTCGAGTGCACAGGTGAGCGCAGCGGCGGGTGGGAGGGCGAGGCGCGGTGGGTATGTGGGGCCCCGCCCTGCTCACGCTGCGAGCCCCCCTCCCCCCCACCCCCCGCAGGCTGGCAGGACGCGGAAGACGGGAGTGCGCCCCTGGTGTATGCCCTGCTGCTGCGGCGCTGTCGCCAGGGCCACTGCGAGGAGTTCTGCATCTACAGGGGCAGCCTCCCCACCTATGGTGCGGTGCTGCCGCCGGGGTTCGCACCCCACTTCCAGGTGGGCCTGGCCGTGGTCGTGCAGGATCAGCTGGGCGCAGCTGTGGTCGCCCTCAACAGGTTAGCCGGGGCCAGGGGGCCGGGAGGTCAGGGCAGGTGGGAGGCGGGACTCCCACTTGTTCACTGGGGGTGAACCTCTGCACACAGGTCTCTGGCCATCACCCTGCCAGAGCCTCCTGGCGACCTCCCAGGAGGCCCAGGCGACCTCGTGACCTGGCTGCATGGTCTCACGGAGAGCATGCTGCCCCGGCTGCTGAGACAGGCGGACCCCCAGCACGTCATCGAGTACTCGCTGGCCCTCATCACCGTGCTCAACGAGGCCAGCGCAGGGGTGAGGACTCCCCTCTTCTTGTCTGTCCTCAGCGGGAGGGTGGGGCTGGGTCAGGCCCTACAGCTTTGCAAGTGGTCAGTCCCCTGGTGCGTTTCCTTGAAACAACCTGTTCTCTCCTCTCCCCACCTGTGGGCTCCCCCATCCTCACCTGTAGGTTCCCCTGTCCCCGCGCCCAGCCCCTGTCAGAGGAGCCCTGGGAAAGCCCCCTTTTGCTCCCAAAGAAACAGGACTTGAGTTGCCCCCCAGTTTCGTGGTGGCTGAGACGGCGTGTGCTTGCCCTCACTGCCGCTGTGCACTCGGCTCCCTGTGCTTGACGTCCACAGTCCGAGCACACCCTGGCCGCGGCAGCAGAGCTGGACGCCCGGCGGCAGCTGCAAGCCCAGATACGCAAGAATGTCACAGAGACCTTGGTCTCGCTGCGGGTCAACACTGTGGATGACATCCAGCAGATAGCGGCGGCGCTGGCCCAGTGCACGGTAGGGTGTGCTCAGGCCCCTCGGCAGCCCTCGTCCCGGCCAGTGCCCCCTGTCCTGTGCCAGTCCTCAGCTGTTCTAGTGTGAGAGGCATGGGGGTCTCTGCCCTCCGGAGCCTGTGTGGGGTGGCCCCAGGGCATAAGGAGCAGGCTCGCTGTAGGGAGGACAGATGGAAGAGGCCATTCTTGTGCCGTCCTGCTCCAGCCCGCGGTCCCAGCGGACCTGGCTTCTGCAGCTCCGAGAGCGACCCACTGGTGGTGTCCAGGATTTGGAGACTGGACTGGGCAGGACTGAGCTCAGTCTGACATGGGTGGGAAGTTGCAGCAGAGCCTTCAGCAGAGAAACCTTCCAAGGGAGGTGGGGGGGCCCTGTGACACGTGACTCCTGTGGCTGTGACATGCATGGGGTGGGACGCAGAGTGGTCTTCCACGGGCCTCGTCCGTGGGTGGGGAGAAGCCCCAGAAGAGCTCTCAGCAAGCAGGCATGTGGGCGGAACCCACATTTGGGGGTTTCCAGCTACAGCATGAAGGGGCGCCGGGGAAGGCCGGGGCCAGAGTGGGCGCCCTGCAGCGTGGCCGGCGTGATGGAGCTGAGCGGAGGGCCGGCCTCGCTGCAGGTGTCCAGCGGGGAGCCGGTGTGTGGCTCCTGCCTGAAGCAGACACTGCACAAGCTCGAGGGCATGATGCGAATCCTGCAGGCCGAGACGGCTGCAGGCACCGGGACGCCCATGGGCATCGCTGACAGCATCCTCAACATCACAGGTGCGGGCCGGGCCGGGCTGCGCGGTGCTCCCACCTGCCCCTGCCTCTCCCCGCGAGCATCTGCCCCCGCCTCTCCCCGCGAGCATCTGCCCCCGCCTCTCCCCGCGAGCATCTGCCCCCGCCTCTCCCGCCCCCCAGGCGACCTCATCCACCTGGCCAGTGCGGATGTACAGGGCCCTCGGCCGCCGGAGCTGGGCATGGAGCCGCCGGCACACATGGTGGCGTCTAGGGCCTATCACCTGTCGTCGGCCCTCATGTGTATTGTCATGCGCTCCCGCGTCCTCGACGAGGAGCCTCTGACGCTGGCAGGCGAGGAGATCACGGCCCGCGGCAAGCGCTCGGACCCGCGGAGCCTCCTGTGCCAGGGCGACGCCTCGCTCCCCGGCTGCCCCTTCTCCATCCCCACGGCCTTCAGTGGAGCCCTGTCCAACCTCAGCGACGTGGTGCAGCTCATGTTCCTGGTCGACTCCAACCCCTTCCCCTTCGGCTACATCAGCAACTACACAGTCTCCACCAAGGTGGCCTCCATGGCCTTCCAGACGCAGGCCGGGGCCCACATCCCCATCGGGCAGCTGGCCTCGGAGCGCGCCATCACCGTGAAGGTGCCCAGCAGCTCAGACCGGGCCGCTTGGGGCCCCCGTGCCCCTGCTGGCTCCGCGGTCGTCCCGCCCCGGGCCTCGGTCGGCGTCGTGGTCACCCCCGAGGAGAGCAACCCCGCCGCTGGGCTGCACCTGCAGCTCACCTACACGCTGCTCGGTGGTGCGTGTTGGGGCCCTCGCGGCAGCACCGCCTGCAGGCCTGGCCCGGCCTCTCAGGGCTCAGGGGAGGTGGGGAGGTACCTCGGGTGAGCAGGTGTTTCTCGTGGACCCCCCAACTCTGTGGCCTTTACCGTGGTCTGCCTCCTGTTTCCCAGGCTGCTGGCGGCCTGGCCCAAAGGTGGCAGGGGACGAGGGTGGAGCAGGTGCCATCCCCGAGCTCTCTGGCCCTCTCGCCCCCAGGGCCAGGGAGGGCCCCAGAGCGCCCACGGGGGTCACCCAGGGTGTGTGAACGGCCCAGGACGTCCATGCGACCCTGTGCTTGTCCCTCTAGAGCACTACTTGCCCGAGGAGCCTGAGCCCTACCTGGCCGTGTACTTGCACTCGGCGTCCTGGCCCCACGAGCACAACTGCTCGGCCAGCAGGAGGATCCGCCCGGAGCAGCTGGCGGGCGACGACCATAGGCCCTACACCTTCTTCATCGCCCCGGGGTGAGCACGTGCCCCGCCACCGAGGACCCATTGGTGGGGAGGGGCTGGTCTCCACAGGCAGGGCGAGTGTGTGCCAAGGTCATGTGCGCTCCCCGTGGGAACAGGCGTAGCAGCCGGAGGACTGGCCACACATGGTGAGGGTGACTCTGCCGAGAGGCCTCGGGCCAGAATATGGCTGTCGCTCAGGGCCTGGGGCTGGGCGGGGTCTGGGTGTGACGCTCACCCCACTCCTCCCAGGACCAGAGACCCAGGCGGGACTTACCACCTGAACCTGACCAGCCATTTCCGCTGGTCAGCGCTGGAAGTGACCGTGGGCCTCTACACGTCCCTGTGCCAGTACTTCAGCGAGAAGGAGATGGTGTGGAGGACGGAGGGGCTCGTGCCCTTGGAGGAGACCTCGCCCAGCCAGGCCGTCTGCCTTACCCGCCACCTCACTGCCTTCGGGGCCAGCCTCTTCGTGCCCCCCAGCCGCGTCCACTTCGTCTTCCCAGTGAGTGGCACCGTGTTTCTGCGTCCTGGGGAGCTGAGGCTTGGGCCGTGCTTCCAGGCCTGACGGCTTTGTCTCCCCAGGAACCGGCCTCGGGCACAAACTACGTCGTTCTGCTGACGTGTTCCGTGTGCCTGGTGACCTACGCAGTCATGGCCGTGGTCTTGCGGAAGCTGGACCAGCTGGACGTCCGCCGGGTCCGCGTCATTCCTTTCTGTGGGAAGGGGGGCCGCTTCAAGTACGAGATCCTGGTCAAGACTGGCTGGGGCCGAGGCTCAGGTGAGGGGGGCTGCCTCGTCCGGGCCCCCGGGCGCCCTCGCTCACTCTCTTGGGCCCCTGCCCCCCCCCCCCCAGTGACTGTCCTTAGTAGACGAAGGGCGGCTGGGTTTACCCACTGCTGAGTGTGTGGGGGCCCCGGCGTGAGCAAGCAGATGGTCAGTGCAGGTGGCACGAGCCGGTGCTGGGGAGACGGGACCGGTAGTGAGCGGGGACGGCGTGACTTGCCATTAGACCGGCTGGGAACCAAAGTGTTTGGTTTTTTGGTGAAAAACTCGCCAAGTGGTGTGGACGGTGCTGTCTATGCAACTGCGGGCCTTGCCGTGCGGGGAGCCCGTGCCTGCGTCTTGCTGCGCGGCTCCCCATGCGTCCCCGCCTGCCATGACCGTTCTCGCCTGGTCATCCCGGCCTCGATGGCTGCGCCCCCATCCTCCCTCCCGACTGCTGTCCATGTTTGCGCTGGCACGTTCACGGAGAGCCTCGGGCAGTGTGGACAGCCCACTGACTTTGGATGTGAATTCCGCTACGTGTGCTGCCACTTTTCACTTCCTTCCTGTGCTTTCACCCTTTTGACGACTGAGTTTTATAAACTGTCATGGGTGTTTCTCCCTGGGAGACAAGTAGGCAGCACCCCGTCGGCGGGGTGGTCTGTGGGAGCTGACGGGGGCGCGGGGACGGGCTGCCGACTGGCGCGCGAGCCGGCCGTTCCTGGAGCAGACTGGAGAGCTCGCAGCCCCCGCGGCCTCCCGTTGTCCCTCAGTTAAGCCGCAGAGCCGCGTGGTTGGGCCGGGTCTAGCACGCCGAGGGAGCTGGTGTGGCGGCTGCATCCGGTGAGCAGAGGCCGGTGGCCGGGCTCCCGCGTCTGGCCTACATGTCGGCCCACCCGCAGGCACCACGGCGCACGTGGGCATCATGCTGTACGGGGCGGAGGGCCGCAGTGGCCACCGGCACCTAGACGGGGACAGAGCCTTCCGCCGCAACAGCCTGGACGTGTTCCAGATTGCCACCCCGCACAGCCTCGGCCGTGTGTGCAAGATCCGCGTGTGGCACGACAACAAAGGTCTGTGGGGGCACCTGCGGCCACCCGGCATGCACGCCCCGCCCCCTCCTGACGCGGCCCCTCCCCGCAGGGCTCAGCCCCGCCTGGTTCCTGCAGCACGTCATCGTCAGGGACCTGCAGACCGCGTGTAGCACCTTCTTCCTGGTCAACGAGTGGCTGTCGGTGGAGACCGAGGCCAACGGTGGCCTCGTGGAGAAGGAGGTGCCGGCAGCAAGTAAGGGCCCGTCCCTGTCCCTGTCCCTGTGGCTGGAGGGGTGGCCCCGAGCCTCCGGCCCGCTGAAGCCCACCCGCCCTGTCCGCAGGTGAGGCGGCCCTGCGGCGGTCCCGGCGCCTGCTGGTGGCCGAGCTGCAGCGCGGCTTCTTCGACAAGCACATCTGGCTGTCCGTCTGGGACCGGCCCCCGCGCAGCCGCTTCACGCGCGTCCAGCGGGCCACCTGCTGCGTCCTCCTCGTCTGCCTCTTCCTGGGTGCCAATGCTGTGTGGTACGGGGTCGTGGGAGACGCTGCCCACAGGTGGGTGCTGTGCCGTGGGAACCCGGGT
The DNA here is from genome assembly GCF_010015895.1 of Lontra canadensis. NCBI lineage: Eukaryota > Metazoa > Chordata > Mammalia > Carnivora > Mustelidae > Lontra > Lontra canadensis. The sequence continues at coordinate 1,642,795 of NW_022631165.1, read as the reverse complement.
GACCCCTCCTGCCTGACCCCTGCGCCCCTTCCAGCGTGTCCCAACCGCGGTCTCTCTTCTCTCCTGCCCACAGTGCCGGGCCCGTGTCCACTCGGATCCCGCTGAGCGCGGACACCGTGGCCGTGGGTCTGGTGTCCAGTGTGGTCGTCTACCCTGTCTACTTGGTCATCCTCTTCCTCTTCCGGATGTCCCGGAGCAAGGTGGGCTGAGGACTGTGGAGCTCCCGGGGGCGCGTGGGCTCGTCGGCAGGGAAGGTCAGCGAGGTCAGCGAGGCGGCCTGAGGACAGAAGCGCGGCAGGAGCCGGGCTCATAAACGGAGCTGAGGCCGCAAAGCTGATGGGATGCGGCGGTGGGGGGGGGGGGGTCCCGTGACCGAGGGGAGACGGACAAATTCCCAAAAGGACGAGGCCCCAGACTGACTCAGAGGAAGTGGGAGACCAGGGCACCCGTCTGGCGAGGGGCTGGGGCAGCGACGAGACCTCCCGTGCAGATAAGGCCAGCTGGTTGCTCTGATGGCTCCCCCGCCGCACAGCCCTCGCGAACTGACCCATCCCGTCCCTCACGGCCAGAGCCACACGGGCGCCTCACGAGACAACGGAGGTACCAGGCGAGCAGCTGTGGCCGCAGCCAGGGATAGAGGCTGGGAGTCTGGTGCGGTGACCGGCAGCAGCCTGGGGCCGCGTGGGACCAGCCACGTTCACGGGCTCTGTAGCGGCAGGGGGCTCGCGGCTACCGTGGTAGGCAGTGCAGATGCAGAACGCATGTGTCATTCATTCTAGAACATTCTCTGGCACAGCCCCAGTCTAGCCCTGCTCAGGAGGCAGAGCTGCGTCCCGCTGACCGCCTGCCTCTTCCGGTAGGTGGCCGGGGGCGAGAGCCCCACCCCCACAGGGCAGCCGGTCCTGGACATCGACAGCTACCCGGACCCGTCCGTGCTGGACAGCTCCTTGCTCAGCCTTCCGGGGCTGCGCGTGGAGGCGAGTGCGGTCCCAGGGGCCCTGCCTGGGCCGGGCGGGGACAGGGGGTGCTGCCACCTCTGGGCGGCCCAGGGTCTGAGTTCTCTGCACTTCTCAATAGGCCTTTGCGGGACAAATGAGAAGTGACTTCTCGGATGACTCTAAAAGGTAGGGGTCCACAGAGAAGATGTGAGCCTTGGTGCAGGCCTGTCACGCCCCGTGCGTGCCGCGTGGCAGGTGTGTGGGCTCCATGGGCGCGTCGCGTGTCCTTGCTGGGTGTTCGCAGGCCCTAGGTGTGGCCACACGCTGTCTCAGCCGTGTTGCTGAGAAGCCTCGTGTGTGTGTGTGATGGGACTCGGGAGCGTGTGCACACGTGTCCCCTGGGCCCCCTTGTTTGACCTCTGTCACCTGCAGCCTGACGTGCTGGCCGTCCAGCGAGGGCACGCTGCATTGGCCAGACTTGCTGAGTGACCCCTCCATCATGGGCAGCACCCTGCAGCGGCTGGCCCGGAGCCACGTGGGCCGCATGCTGGGCTCAGAGGAGGACGGTCTGTCCCTGGTCAGCCCCTCCTCACCTGCCAAGTACTTCTCGGCCTCAGGTGAGCACGGGTCGGGAGGGGTGGCAACCCTATACTCTCCCCAAGGAGGCGCCAAGCTGGGGGTCAGAGGGGCCCACACCCTCCCTGACGTGTTCTGCTCCTCCCTCTAGACGAGGACCTGATTCGGCAGATCCTTGCTGAAGGGGCCAGCAGCCTGGCCCCGACCCAGGACACTCAGGTTGAAAGGGATCTGTTCGCTGGCCTGTGAGTACCTGGCTCCTGGGGGTTAGCGGACGGGGGGAGCCCAGGCCAAGAAGCCCTTTGGGGCTGGGCGATTTGTGAGCTCTGTGCCCTTCCCTGTGGGAGGGACCTCACAGGGTGGCCCGGCTGCAGGGAGCAGGCCTTGCCAGTTTCCTAAACAGTCTTTTTGTTGTTTTGTTTGTTTTTGTGAAAGCTATTGGGAGTTTATATTTTTAATAGACTTTCTTGGTTTCTGGATGACTCATTTAAAAATTACTGTATGCTTCTATTTCTCTGGTAATACCTATTTTCCTGTTTCTTTGAAGTCTCCTTAATTTTAAAGCAACCAAAAATTACTGGGTTGTAAACTGTCCCAGAACACAGAGAAAAGGGGAAAGTGTCTCGAATCCTTTTACAAGTACAGATAACTGTGGCATGATTGCATTTTTATGAAGAAATTGCCAGTCGATTCAAAAGGTCTCTAACATGGGGAAATCCTGGGGCGGTAGTTCTAAGTGGAGCAGGCCGGCACCTCCAGCCCGAAGCCCCGCCTGCCTGCCCTGGCCCCGTGCTCACCCCCTTCCCCGGCCCGCCAGCGTGTGCGCATCAGCAGGTGGGGGTGTCCATGACTGCTGTCCTCAAACGGCAGTCTTTGCTCTCCTGCACCGTAGACTTTCCGGTGAGGCTGTGCGTCGTTGACGCCCCGCCTGCTCTATGACCCTGTCCCAAGGGACGCCACATCCGCGTGTTGGACACGCACGTCCAGAGCAAGGACTGGTGAGAGCAGGAGCTATGCTGGCCCCCGCGAGGCGGGAACGTGCACCCCTGCTCACTCGTATTACCTGCAAATAGCTCATGCTAGTTCTAGAATCAGAAAAGTCCGTTTCCAGGAGGAATCGGGTCACGGGCGTTGGCTTACTGTCCTGGCGGTGACGTCCCACCTGCACAATCGGTAGCGCCTTCCGTTCTGTAGAAGCCTCCCGAAGCCAGACGCACTAAGTGCGGCTCGGGGCAGGGGGCCGCTGGCAGCAGGGGGCGCACAGTCGTGTCCCGCATCCAGTCAGGGCTCGGCTCTGCGGAAGCCACGGCGGGTGTGCACACTTGCCCTCCGGAGGCGCCTGTCGCCCTCCTGCTTCCTGTTGCTCCCCTCTTCCCTGCTGGGGCAGCTCTGGAGCCAGCCAGGTCCGCCGGGCGCCGCGAGGGGCGCGCAGTTCTGCAAAGCGCTGTGCACTGTTGCCGAAATCACTTGTCTTAGCTCGCAGAGCTGCATCAGAGCACGGGAGGTGGAGGGCAAAGGTGGGGGCGGTGGGGAGTGCTTGCTGTCCGGTTTCAGGCCAGGGACAGGGCTTGGGGATGGGGCTGGACGCCGCCGTGGCGGTGCAGTGAGCACGGACCGCGACTTCCGCTTGTCCCACCGGGTGAGGACTGCGGCTCCTGGTGGAGGAAGCAGGAGGAGAGGGGGAGCCGGGAGACAGGCTGATGCGGGTTTGCAGCCTGAGTCGCTGGGGGGGTTCCGAGCCTGGCACCCCGTCCTCCCAGGTGTGGGACAGCGCCTTCCGCCTCCACTGCCCGTGGGGGGCGGCTGCCCACCCCCATAGAGACTCAGGAGCTGGAGCCGCCTGCTGCCTCAACAGGTGAGCACAAGCGCCCCCACTCCTGTGCTTCAGGTCCAGCACCCCCGGGGAGAGGACAGAGCCGCTGGTGCTGCACAGGCTGGGAGAGAGGGGGCTGCCCAGCCCAGGTCTGACTTGGGAGCAGCCCCAGTCGGCAAAGCTCTCCCACACAGGTGTGTTCTGGGTCCCCGAGCTGCCCCCCACCCCCCCGCCATCCCTGCCCGTGGGCTGCCTCTCAGCGGTCTGTCTGCTCCCGTAGGGCTGGCGGACGGTCTGCGGAGGCGGCTGCTGCCAGCCTGGTGTGCACCCCTGGCCCACGGGCTCAGCCTGCTCTTGATGGCTGTGGCTGTGGGGGTCTCGGGCTGGGTGGGCGCCAGCTTCCCCCCTGGTGTGGGTGTGCTGTGGCTCCTGTCCAGCAGCTCTAGCTTCCTGGCCTCCTTCCTTGGCTGGGAGCCTATCAAGGTAAGTGGGGTGTGGGGGGCCCAGCGGCCAGCCTCCGGCACCAGCGGGCCCCTCTGATGCCCCCCACCCCCGACGCAGGTCCTGCTGGAAGCCCTGTACTTCTCGCTGGTAGTCAAGCGGCTCCATCCGGATGAGGGGGACACCCTGGTGGAGTGCCCCGCGGTGACTCCCGTGAGCGAGCGTGTGCCCCGCGTGAGGCCCCCCCATGGCTTTGCGCTCTTCCTGGCAAAGGAGGAAGCCCGGAAGGTCAAGAAGCTGCACAGGATGCTGAGGGTGAGCTCGGGCCCAGGGTCGGCACCTGCCCTGCTCCCCCGTAGCCGGGCCAGCACGCTATCTTCCCATACGTTCTCCCGTTGTTGAAAACCTCCCCCTTTCCCTTGGCTTCCCATGGAAGCCCCTTGGGACCCTCTGCCTCTTCTCTGGCCCAGCTCCACTGACTCCTCCTGCCTGGTGTTGAGGGGCCCTGGGGGCGGTCTCTGCCTCTGGCGAGACCATGTCTGCCCCCCACCGCTGGCGGGGCCCTGGCCGCTGTCTGTGCTGCCTTCTTGGCACCAGGCCCCTCGGTTTGCTGGCCAGCTCTGTCCCAGTGGGGCTGAGTGGGCTCAGCTGACCTCGGGGCCATCCTTGCCCCCAGAGCCTCCTGGTGTATATGCTCTTCCTGCTGGTGACTCTGCTGGCCAACCACGGGGATGCCTCATGCCACAGCCACGCGTACCGTTTGCAGAGTGCCATCAAACAGGAGCTGGGCAGCCGGGCCTTCCTGGCCATCACCCGGTACGGACACCCCCAAGTGCACCCACAGACGGGTAGGCCTGGCCAGGGGGCCGCTGATGCCAACCAGGCCCCATCTTCCCTGGCCTTGGTCCAGCCCAGTCCCTGGGGGACATGGGCAAGTGTCTTGGCACAATTCTGGTTGTACCCCATGACACTGGTGGCCCCATGACACTTACCTGCTCCAAATACCAGGAGGCCAGGACGGACTCCGCGTCTTCCGCTTGTCCCACCGGGGGGCCCTGGCAGCCTGCTGTTGTCTGGGCCGGGGCAGCAGGAGCCACGCACTGCGGGCCTCTGACCCTCCTGCCCCGTGGGTGCAGGGAGCTGCAGGGTGGGGCGTGGGACTCTCTCTCTGTGGGCAGGTCTGAGGAGTTCTGGCCATGGATGTCGCATGTGCTGCTCCCCTACGTCCACGGGAACCAGTCCAGCCCCGAGCTGGGGCCCCCGCGGCTGCGGCAGGTGCGGCTGCGCGAAGGTGAGCGGCTTCCGGCGACCCGGCTGAGCCCTTCACCTGCCCCCCGCCGCTGTCCCTCTGGGAGACCAAAGCCTCTGCCTTGTGGGCTCAGGGAGGGTGTGCGGTGCTCCCGTGGGGCCCAGCCCAGGCAGCCGGTCCGCAGTGAGCTCCTGGTCTCATGGTGCTCGTTCCTGGCAGCTCTCTGCCCGGACCCTCCCGACTCGGGGGTGCCCACGTGCTTCGCAGCCTCTGGCTCGTTCAGCACCAGCGACTACGGGGTTGGCTGGGGCAGCGCTGCCCGCAACGGCTCGGAGACGTGGGCCTACTCTGCGCCAGACCTGCTGGGGTGAGCACAGAGGGCGCTCCCGGGGCTCCTGCGGGGGTGGGGGCAGGGCTGGCCCTGACACTGACCCTCGCCAGCAGGGTCTGGTCCTGGGGCTACTGCGCTGTGTACAACAGCGGGGGCTACGTGCAGGAGCTGGGGCTGAGCCTGGAAGAGAGCCGCGCGCAACTGGGTTTCCTGCAGCTGCACAACTGGATCGACAACAGGCAGGGCTGGCTGAGCTCCCGCCACTCCCCACCCTCGTAACCCCCAGCCTGCAGCACCCTGCCCCGGCCCCCCGGCACCCCGGCCCCCACAGGCCCTCCTCCCACCGCCACCTTTGCGGCTCCCCATCCGTTGCTGACTCTCGCTGTCCCTGCGACCTCCACCTCCTCCCCGGCCCATGCGTCACCCGCCCCAGGAGCCCTTCCTCCCGGAAGGCTCCAGGTCTCCTGGTCTTCTTACCCCGCCCCCTTCCCGCCGCACAGGAGCCGTGCTGTGTTCGTGGAGCTCACGCGCTACAGCCCGGCCGTGGGGCTGCACGCCGCCGTCACGCTGCGCCTCGAGTTCCCTGCGGCCGGGCACGCGGTGACCGCCCTCAGCGTGCGGCCCTTCCCGCTACAGCGCCTGAGCGCCGGCCTCTCCCTGCCGCTGCTCACCTCGGTAGGTGCTGGCCCCGCCCCACCACGCCCCGCCCCTTCCTTGCCCCGCCCCAGCTCCGGCCCCGCCCCGCCCCTTCCTTGCCCCGCCCCCGCCCCAGCTCCGGCCCCGCCCCCGCCAGTCTCGGCTCCGCCCCCGCAGGTGAGCCTGCTGCTGTTCGCGCTGTACTTCTCCGTGGCCGAGGCGCGCCTGTGGCACCGCGTAGGGCGTGCCCGCGCGGTGCAGCCCGGGGCCTGGGCGCGGTGGCTGCTGGTGGCCCTGACGGCGGCCGCAGCGCTCGTGCGCCTGGCACAGCTGGGTGCCGCTGACCGCCAGTGGACCCGCTTCCTGCGCCGCCGCCCGCGCCGCTTCACCAGCTTCGAGCAGGTGGCGCAGCTGAGCGCCGCGGCTCGCGGTCTGGCCGCCTCGCTGCTCTTCCTGCTCCTGGTCAAGGTGAGGCCGGGGCCGGCGGCGGGGGTGCGGGCGCTGGCGGGGCTGGGCCGGCGATGCCCCTTTGATCCAACGGTGCCCCTCGCCCGCAGGCCGCGCAGCAGCTGCGCTTCGTGCGCCAGTGGTCGGTTTTCGGCAAGACGCTGTGCCGCGCCCTGCCTGAGCTCGCGGGCGCAGCCTTAGGCCTGGTGGCGCTCGCGGCGGCCTACACCCAGCTGGCCGTTCTGGTAGGTGACGGTGAGGCCGGCGGGGGAGGGTGGCGTTGCCGCGGACCCGCCCCTCACTCGCCTCTCCTCCCCCTGCAGCTGGTCTCCTCCTGCGTGGATTCCATTCGCAGCGCTGCGGGGGCCCTCCTGGTGCTGTGCCCTGGGTCTGGGGGTCCTGCCCTGTGCCCTACTGAATCCTGGCGCCTCTCCCCGCTGCTGTGCACGGGGCTCTGGGCCCTGCGGCTGTGGGGGGCCCTGAGGCTGGGGGCAGTTCTTCTGAGGTGGCGGTACCAGGCTCTTCGTGGGGAGCTCTACCGGCCCGCCTGGGAGCCGCAGGACTACGAGATGGTGGAGCTCTTCCTGCGCAGGCTGCGCCTGTGGATGGGCTTCAGCAAGGTTAAGGAGGTGGGTACGGCCCAGCGGGGGGGAGAGGGACGCACCCTGGGCCCAGGTGAGCCCAGGGTGCAGCCGGACTGACCGAGCCCCTGTGCCGCCCCCAGTTCCGCCACAAAGTCCGCTTCGAGGGGATGGAGCCGCTGCCTTCCCGCTCCTCCAGGGGCTCCAAGGCTTCCCCGGACGCGCCCCCCCACAGCGGGGGCTCTGACACCTCCCGGCCCTCCACCTCCTCCAGCCAGCTAGACACGCTGAGTGGGGGCCTGGGCCGGCTGGGGCCACGGGGCGAGCCCGAGCCCTCACGCCTCCAGGCCGTCTTCGAGGCCCTCCTTGCCCAGTTCGACCGACTCAACCAGGCCACAGAGGATGTCTACCGGCTGGAGCAGAGGCTACAGCACCTGCGGGGCCACCGGAGCACCGGGCCCCCAGCCGCTCCTCCGTGCTGCGTCTCCTCAGACCCGCGGCCGGCCCTGCCCAGCCGTCTGGCCCGGGCCAGTCGAGGCATGGGCCAGGCTACCGGCCCCAGGAGGGCTTCCCTGTGGGCCAAGAACAAGGTCCACCCCAGCAGCACTTAACCCCGGGGCCCTGGGCTCACACCGTGCCCTGGCTGCGGCAGGCCTGTGGCTTCACTCCGGCTTCTGGAAGGGAGCTGGAGCAGACACCGCTCAGTATTGACTTGTGCCGCCTTCGAGGTCTCGGGCCTGCAGAAGAGCGGCACGAGGGTCCCCCAGGGAGGAGGCCGCGCTGTCTCCTCCCGGGGGGTCTTAGCACTTTAAAGAGGCCGTGTGGGCAGCCAGGACCCAGGGTCCCCTCCCCGGCTCCCCGTGGGAGGACACAGCAGTATTGGGCCGAGTACCCAGCCTCTGAGATGCTAATTTATTACCGGAGTCCTCAGGTACAGCGGGCTGTGCCCGGCCCCAGCTCCTGGGCAGACATCTCCCCTTTGCTAAGGATCCAGGCTTCGGGGAGGGAACCTGCACCTCCCGTGGCCATCCCCACTAAGTTATTACCTCTCCTGGGCCCCTGCCGAGTGCACTCCCCATCCGCTGCCATCTGTGTGTCTATTGTCGGTAATTTATATGGGGTGAAAATGTGTATATTTTTGTATGTCGCTCTATTTTTCACTAGGGCCAAGGGACCCGCTGGCCAAAGCAGCCCGGTGCCCACTGTCACCCACATTAAGGGGCAGCGGGCTTCCCTCCCCAGATGCCTGACCAGAGGCCAGGTCCAGCTGCGGAGGGGAGGCTTGTTAGAAAGGCCCAGTCCCTTTCTAGGCAGTTCTGTCCCTCCCCAGGGGCCTTGTTCTGTGCCTAAGGCTGGCAAGAAGGCAGGGCCCGGACCTGCTGGTGCCAGGTCTTGGGGAGGAGCAGGAGGAGGCAAGGACCGGGTGCTCTGGTGGAACGAGCCCTCCCTGGGGGCTGGCTCCCGGGGCGGGGAAGGTGAGCCCGTGGCCGTGTGCGCAAGAGCACGTGTGTGGTGGTGTGGGTGGCCCCAGTGGCCCTGGACCACGGCTGGGGGCGAGGCCGGAGCTACACCCTTGGTCCCGACCCCACCCGACAAAGTCAAATAAACCAGCAGGCTGACTGCATCTGCGTGTGGGCCGCCGGCGGGCGCCTCGGCTTTATTTCACATGCGCGGCCTCACACGAACTCCGTGAAGTCGTCCACCGCGGAGATGAGGCGCTTCCGCTGGCCTGTCTCGTACGCCGGCACGGGCTCCGCGGGCGCTGGAGCAGGGGCTTTGCCGTGGCCCGGGGTGTGCGTCTGCAGCAGGGGCAGGCTGGGGCTGGAGTACTGGGCTTCCTCTTGGATCTGCAGGAGCCGGGAGCATCAGCAGCAAGCTCCCCCGAAGGGGTCTGCCCCCCTCCACCAGCCGGCGGCCGCAGAGCGTCTGGGGCCCCTTCCCGTGCCCAGTGGCCGCAGGGGGCCTGGGGTCCGCATTCCTTACCCGGTGGCGGAGCCGCTTGATGTGGCGGAGCCTGGCAATCCACTTCGAAGGGTAGATGTCGGTGGGGTTGGAGCGGCTGTGATGCACCTGTGAGGCCATCTGGGGTGGGGTGCGGGGAATGGTGAGCCCTCTTGGGGGGGGCACCTGTGCGCCCATCCCACCTGCCCCCTGGGCCGTCCCCTCAGCTCACGTTTGCGTGCAGAGCCATCTGACGGGCCACGAAAGGCAGGTTGCGGTCAGACACGATCTTGGCCACGCTGGTGTCCACGAGACCCTCCATGTCTGGGGAGAAATGGAGCTCACACCAGGGCTCAGGGCCCCAAATGCCCCCCGGCCCCGCACCCCGGGGCTCACCTTTCCTGCACTGCAGGGACACCAGATTGCATTCGTAGTCCAGGGGGGTGATGATCACGTGGACAAAGTTGAACTGGCCCTGCCCAGACGACAGCAGAGGTCACCAACCCCCAGGACCACTGTCTGCCACGTCCTCACTCAGCTCCGGCGGGCAGGAGGCTCACTACCTGAGCCAGCCTGTGCCCCGCTTGCCGCCAGCCGCTGCACACACCCCTCCTTCCCAGCGGACCTCGGGGCTCAGCCACCTCCCCTCTTAGAACAGGACCCCACTGGGTTGTCCCCCCAGGGAGGCGTGTGCCCGGGCCCGCCCCCACTCACTCTGATGGTACCCAGCTTAAAGTCCTCGCCCGAGTCATTGTAGACGATGGACACGAAGTCGTTGCCCAGGTGGCGCTTCTTGTCACAGCGGTGCTTGTCCACATCTTTGGTGGGCATCAGAGTGGCAATGTGGAAGACCGCTGCAGGCAGACCGGTGGAGCTGAGCGGGCGGGCCCCCCACGCCTCTCTCCAGAGGCACTTCTTGGCTTCCCCAGAGGCCCTCGGGGCCTGCCTGGCCGGCGGCACTGCACCCCTCTGCCCGAGCACAAAGCTTCTAGAAGCAGAGCTGCCAGCCCCCTTGCCGCCTCCACGCCCAGATGACTGAAGGCAGGCCCACGCGCCCCTGCCACGGCTCCCCACCCCCACCCTGCCGAGGCCCTCAATGGCCAACAGCAGCAACGGGCGATGGGGCGAGGAGGGCTCCTACCTTGCATGATGTCGTCATGCCAGCAGTAGGTGAACTGGCCATCCTCCCCACACACGTCCAGGCCACCCAGGTACACCTTGTCTGGCTGACAGTCCTTGAGCTCGATGAGTTTGCCCAGGCCAGTGAGGAACTCCGTGTACCTGTACGAGCCGTGCTCGTTGGACAAGATGGCGAGCTCACTGTTGCTCTGTGGGCAGAGAGGAGCGTGGTGGCACGGCGCCCCCTGACGGCTGTGTCCCGGCCTCCCCCTCCTGCATATGTATTTGGTCCTTGGTTCCATGGGACCTTCTGAACACAGCCAGAACCCTGGCACTCGGAATCCCAGCCACAGGCCCACCAGCACCCGCCTTCCACCAGCTCTCCCACACAGCAGTCAGAGGGACACTGTGGACACTTAGGCCGAGTTCCCTCAGACCCTCTGCTCAAAAGCATTCACATCTGCCCACCTCCCTGGAAAGGAAAGTGCAGCTTCCCGACAGCCCACGAGGCTGTCCACGCCAGTGGCCCACGTGAGCCCTCCCCTTGACTTCCCTGCCCGACCTCCTGTTCCCTGCACAGGGGACATGGCACCAGCCGCCAGCACCTGCCGTTCCCACGCCAGACGCTCCCTTCCGCTCTTTCCCACACCTGGATGGCTGACACGACCACTGCCCTGCTCGCACGTGCCACCTTCTCCGCCGTGGAGTGCTTGGCACTCCCCTGGGCGCCGCAAGCTCCCACGCTCACCTGTCACTCCTGCCGTGTCCCCGGCACCGGAGCAATATCCGGCCCAGGGTTCTGTGAGCATGGGCCACGTGGCCGCTCGTGCAGTGACCGAGCTCTGTGACAGACAAGGATCCAGGCCCTAACCCCCACCCCAGGCGGGTAGGCCACCCAGCTGCACCCTGGCACCCAGGAGCCTCACCTGGCCTTCTCCCACATACAGGACGGCGATCTTGTGGGTGTCGTAGGACGGAATCTGGTCGAGAAGCTGCACTGACCGCTCGAAGGACTGTAGCCACAGAGCCCTGCCTGAGCCTTGGGGGGAGGCCGTTCCCTGCCACCAGCCCTGCAGCCCCCGCTGCCCCCATGCAGGCAGGGCTCTCCACAATCTGGGTAGATCACCCCAGGGCGCCCCAGGGAGCTGAGGCTGTACCCTCGGCAGGCTGGGACCATGGGCACCACTGCCGAGAGCTAGGGCAGCCCCAGGCGCCCCCCACTCGGGCTCGAGGGGGCCCCGCGGTGGAGATAAGGTGCGCCCACCCACCTCATTGGGGAGAAGGATGGGCTTGTTGGATTCGTCACCAAAGAACGGGGAATGGTAGAGCTGCAGGAACACAAAGCTGCAGGGGGAGAGACAGGGAGGGCCGGGTCAGGGTCACAGCCGGTACCGTCCACCCACGCACAAAGCAGAAGGCCTGAGCCTCTCTTGTGGCTCCAACCAGCCACAGGGCCGAGGCCACATGGACCTGCAGCCCAGCCTGTGGCGGGGTCCCTCAGGCCCCACATCGTCGCGGACACTGTCCAGCAGCTCCAGCCCGGGAGGGCAAGGCTCACCTGGGATTGATGCCGGGCACCTTCTCAGTATTGGAGGCCCCAGTTCTGCTCTTGAAGGCATCCCTCTCCACCCGCTTGCCTCTGCGTGACGGGGCCGAATCAGAGATGGTGTAGCCTCTGGGCCGCAGGCCACTGGGGGAGCGGGGGCAGCTGGAAGGCAAGGGACCCTCGGGCTGCGCGGGGCCCCGGACCTGGCTCTCTTCACCTGGGGCTGACCAGGAGGCACCTGCCCCGTCCAGGATCCCGGACTGGGACCGGGCCTTGGCCTCAGGGCTCAGCCGGCCAACATCAGTCTTGTCCCCAGGGTCCCCGAGGATGTCCTGTAGGGTCTGCAGCTCAGGCGAGGAGCTGGACTTGCTGAGGGGCTGGGAGGGCTGGAAGGGGAGCTCCGCAGAAGGCCGGGCGCCCTCGGAAGAGACGGCCCGCTCGATGGGGATCCCTCCGGCAGCGGGCTCCTCCGTGGGGAACCTCTCCTCTTGGCTGGAGCTTGACGAGGACTGCCAGGAAGGAGCCCACAGGACCTCCGTCAGGAGGTACCAGCACACCCACCCAGGGGTTCACATGGAGGCGATGAAGGCCCCCTGGCCCCAGTCAGGGCCACAGAGCCCCTCAACAGCAAGCGGCCGGTCCCACCCTCTCCCCCAGGACGGCACCCGCTGGTGAGCAGCAGAGCCCGGCACTCTCCAAAGCAAAGGACACTAAGGACGAGCAGCTGCCACCCTGCAGGGCCCGCTGGAAAACCCACGGTCCACGGGGAACACACACAGCAGGGCGGCTGCCGTTCCTCAGATGAGAAAACTACGTGCAAAAGACTCGCCAAAGTCCTGAGCAAGTCCGTGTGCCACGGAGCCCGGAGCGAGGCCCCGCGCCCTCCCCAGAGCGCCCTCCTCCCACCCCCAGGGCACCCCCGGCAGCTCCAGCGCCCCGAGGGACTCACCCTGCTGTAAGCCTCAGCGCGGCCGCCACGCCGGTCTGTGCCCAGCGTTGCCTCAAAGTCCTCCAACTCCGTGGGTTCCGTGGGCAAACGAGACTCGCTCAGACTCCCGTCCTCCGGAACCACCGCCGAGTCTGGGAGGACACAGACGGGGCTACTGGGTGCTGGCCCGGCCCCTGGAGCTCACGTGCCTGAGGTACGAGCCTCTCCCTGAGACAGCACGGGGGGCCCCGCCAGAGGTTCACCCAAGGCCTGCCTCGCCTGTGGCTCTAAGCTGCCCGCACCCCAAGTCAGCTGCGGGAGAGCACTCTGATGGGTGCGGCGCAGCCGACACTGGGCATCTCCAACATAGGCTCCCAGGCTGGGGACGAGGGGGGCATACGGCCCCCGGGATCTGCATCCCAGGACCCCAAGAACCTGCCCCTGCTGCTCCAGCGAGGCGGACGGGCAAGGGCAGCACTGACCCCCGCCAGGGAGGAGCCCCGCCTCAGACGAGGCCTGAGCTCAGGAGGAGCGGTGCGCCGGGGCCGGCTCCCAGCAACAGGACGCCGGGCTTCCTCCCTGCCTGGACCCGAGGCGAAGCCGGACGCAGAAGGAAGCCCTGAGTGCGCACAGATGGGGAGCCCAACCCGGAAAGCAGAGACGCGCCTTCGGAGCCCAAGCCAAACGCAAGAGTCGGGAGTGCCGATGCCAGGATGCCCCAAAGCAGCATTTCCTGTGCCAGTGTCAGGGCGGGGGTGGGGGTGACGAGCCATGGAGGGTTAGCACAGCCCGTGGCAGCACAGCCCTCGCACACGTGCAGCCCGTCAGCCACCCGCCAGGACCCGTCTGCACACTGCCCTTTCCAAACCGGCTCTTGCGCACACATGGGGGCTCGGGCAGGCCAGAGGGCCATGTGGGTCAAGCCCCTGCCCCCGCCAGGGCCCGGAGATGATGGGCCAGCCCCCAATGAAAGGCACACACAGCCCAATTTGTGGGTCCAAGCCAATCAGACCACCAGAGGCCAGGGCACGGTCAGCCCGGCTGAGCCCCAGCGCCAGGCCGGCCCCGAAGACTGTCTGCAACTCAGCTGCGTGATGTCACCTCCCAAGGCCTGAAGAAGGGGACGCGAGGGTCCGTCTGGCAGGGCACAGGGCAGAGGGGCCCGCCGGCCAAGCACAGGCATCCTGCACAGACGTCCCCATGCGAGTTGGGGCCCTGCTCTGAAGGGGACGGGGCGGGGGGCGGGGGGCGGCACCGGCAGAGTCGCGGAGGGATGGCCGCACGAGGGACGGCGGGGGCAGCGAGGACAAGGCAGAGGGACGCTCTGCGGCAAACAGCGCCTTCCTTAGAGAGATGGGGGAATACCTGCCCAGGAAACGCCCCTGTGCAGCTGTGCTCGGCAACTGGACTGGCACAGCGAGGACAGAGAGGCCACTGCAAGGAGACCGCGAGTGGCCAGTCAGCAGGACAGACTACGCACAGTCGAGCAGAGAGGAAAGGCAGCGCTAGTCCCGCACAGAGCCCGAGCCTGGAGGGAGAGAGCGGAGGGCCAGCGGCGTCCGGCCGGCCGTGGGCGGCTCCTGGCTCTCTGTGCAGCTGCGGGGGCGTCCGCAGCGCGGGGCGCGGCCCTCCTTCTCGCCGGCGCAGCTCCCAGGCCTCCAAGCGCCACCTGTGGCCACGGGCAAGGCCGGAGGGAGCGCACCGGCCCCTCCGTGCGAGGGCACGAGCACGCGCAGGCAGGCTCGGGCTGGGCTCGGCGCATCCCATCCCAGACCCCAGCACACGTGCAGCTGCCCCGCTGGGCCCCGGGGCACGCTGCGGATGGTGCCGGGCACGGGGTGCGCAGGGCCGCGCCGCGTCTGCAGGCGGGGGCGGCAGCAAGGAGAGCTCGGGGAGCCGGCCAGGCGCACCCCCACCGGGATGGCAGCACTCACCCGTGTTGGATCGCGGGGGCGGGGGGGGCTTGGCGGAGCCGGCGGCCGGCACGGACAGCGACTTGTACAAGGCCGTGTCCCGACGTTCCTTGAAGCGCTCGGCAGCCATGAGCGCGTTGGACAGCTCCTGCAGCGGCATGTTGTTGATGTCCGAGGAGAAGGGGCTCAGAGGGTTTTCCAGGCTCATCAGCCAGCTGGTGTTCCCTGGGGGGCGGGCAGCACCCGCGCACTGGTCACCCGCTGCACGTGCGAGCAGGACGGTCCTCGGTGCACACCACTCTCCACCCCAGGGCAGCTTCCATGCCCAGGCCGGGCTCCACAGAGGCATCTCAAAGCCCCAGACCTCGCGCCGAGAAGCCTGGGTGGGGGGCCTTCTGGGCGCTGTCCCTCTCCCACGGAGGCCCAGGAACCACCCCTGCAGTCAACCTTCCGCACTGACTGTCCTCCAGTCCCGACCCACCGCCTCGTGCCCTGCCTGAGCCTCTGGTCTCCCGCCTACTCCCTGCCTGCTCCCCCACGGGAGCCAGGACCCGCGCATGGCCCTTGTGCCCGCACTCAAGGCTCCTCAGGGCCTGCCATCCAGCCCCCTCCTGTCACTGCCCACCACGCTGTGCCCAAAACAGATCTCAGGCCCTGGGCCTTGGCCTACATTCTTGCAATACCCATTATGGGCTCAATCGTGTCCCGTAAAATTCATCTGTCCAACACTCCCAGCCTCCAGCAGCTCAGAAAGCAGCTCATTAAGATAAAACAGAGCCACGCGGACGGCCCCTAAATCCCCAGGGCTCTCCCAAGAAGAGGAGACGGGACACAAACTCACAGGAGCGAACAGCCCTGCCACCGTGACCTGGGACTCCAGGCTCCGGGTGTACCAGGCCCGTGTCTGCGGCTGACGCCCCACCCCGGCCGCAGCGCTCTGGGAGGGAGGTCCTCCTGCTCGGGCGCCCGGATCGCCTCTTTGCCACTCCCCTCTGGGCACTAAGCTCAGAAGTCCCAGAGCAGGGGCTCCCTCGGCCCCGCGTGCCTGCCACTCACTCCCGGGTACCTGGAGCCCTGGCAGGGGGTGGTTCCGTGCTCACCGTGTGGTGGCAGCGGCCCCAGTGCGCTGAGCGCAGGCCGCTCCATACCTGTGGGCCTCCGGACCAGGATCTCTGCCCAGCCCTGGGTCAGGAGGGGCACGTAGGCTGCCAGGCTCGTCTTCTCCTGTGCTGGGAACTGGGTGCCCGCTGACGCCCTCTCGGGTTTGCTGGCCGGTGCCGTCTGTGCACCCGGGGAAGTGGGGCCACCTGCGAAGTGGGATGCTGGAGTGTCCAGGGCACCCAGACGAAGACCGTGGCCCCCTGAGGAAGAGGAGGGCAGGAGTGCTGGTGACCGCCACCTGCCTACCGTACAGCCACCAGCCCAGAACCCGCTGCTCTGCCCAGGGCCCGGCGACCAGGGGTAGCTCAGCCCTCATAGGGGGTCAGCCTCAGTAGACCCGGGGCAGCAGGAGGGGGTCCCACGGCTGGACCACAGCTCATTCCTGCTGCAGCAAGAGAAACTCCAAGGGCGAGCTAAGCTGAGGACTGGAGCAGCCAAGGGCTCACAGAAAACACCGGCCATGAGGGACAGACCCGCAGCCACAAGGGACAGACCCGCGGCCATGAGGGGGCCCCAGGCCAGTTGTAGGAAGGCATGCCCTTTGCTACACAGCCGTGGCGAGGGCTCACAGAAACAACACTGCAGCTGTTCAAGCACTGAGACAGGCCTGAGGTCCACCACCTTGTCCCCACGTTCCGAGGAGTCCTTGCGAGTGCGCGGACCCACGAGGCTCACCGGACATGGAGCGGACCCGGTCCCGGGCCCCGCGGCACACCTGCTGTCCAGCCTGGGACTCCAGCTTGGCCGGCGCCTCCTTGGTCTGTCTCACGTGCGCACCAGGGTCAGTGCTGAGGACGGAAGGATCCGTGCAGAGCGTAACCAAGGTGTCTGGACCCAGGACAGCCACCACCAAGGACCGCTGGGCAGGGGACAGAAGGCGCCGTCACCTCAACTCTGGGCCTCCCTGCAGCTCTCCTGAGTCCAAACCCAGCAGCGACCGGGTCCCGGTTCCCACACTCGTTGTCACGGTGACAAGCTTGTTCCCAACCAGCCAGGTTTTGGTCCTGCCACCAGCCAGGAGGAACTCTCCCACAGGGGACCTGAGAGGACAACAGCGTCAGCCAACACCTCAGCTTCCAGGGGCTCTCGCAACGGGCGTCTTGGTTTCAAAGGTGTGCGGACTATGGCGCGGGGGGCCTCAGAGGAGTGGGGCCCTATGACACACAGGAGGCCTGGCCAGGGCCCGCCTGCACGAAGGAGCCCCGCACGCCTGGCCTGTGACACCACTGCCAAGTAACGGTCACAGAAGCGGAGCCAGGCGCTAGCCTCCCGCCCCGCCCCGGGGCCCGGCCCGCACCTCTTGGGGACCGCTGTGAAGTTGGAGAACACATATCTGGCCATCATGTCCAGACACGTCTCCGTGAGCTCCAGGTGGAGATTTTTCAAGTTGTCATCAGCCTGGGCCATCGAATTCTCGTCTGCAGACCCCAGACTGGCGCTGGTGAGGGACGTCTGGATCCTGCTGGAGGGAGGGGCCCCGGCGAGGTCAGGGGCTGGCCAGGGCGACTCATCTCCCACCTAGGGCCAAAGCTCGAGGCATGCAAGTGCTGGGAGGGCCACACCCACAAACCCCCCGCCGGGGCGCACACCCAGTCGAGCCACCCCGTGGCAGACCGCACGGACACATCGACCCAGAGAGAGGAGGAGCAGGGCCTCACGGGAGAGACCCAGACCCACTCGTCGGAGCAGAGGCTCAGGAGACAGGGTACAGATGAGACCTACTTTCCCTCACCGAAGCACAGGAGAGTTAGGGGACGGCTTGGTGGCGGACAGTTTAGTCATGCAGAGACACGAAGACCACAGACACACCGAGATTGCATTCTGCCCACAGGGCCTCCTCCCGATGACAGGGAGGGTCTGGGCTTTGTGTTCGGCTTGTCCCCCTCAACTCGGCCCCCCGGGGCTCCGCGCGCACCCAGCGACCAGGAGAAGAGGCTCGTGCAGGTTTAATTCTAATACGGAATTTCACAGCCCCTTTGCCAAGCTGGGCTTGTGTTAGAGTTCACTAGAAGAGAGCCGACCGCCCCCTGCTCCCGTGCCCCAAGTCAGAGCCCGCTGGGCAGAGGCCAGCCTGAGGCCAGAGCCCACGCCAGGCAGAGCTGAGGAGGTGGGTCTCCGAGCTTCGGACTCCCAGGCCTGAGGGGCTTCCTGGGGAGGAGACAGCCCCCCGCCCAGCTCAGTGCAGCCTGGCCTGGTCGGCGCGAAGCAGTGACCCCCAGAGCCCGCGCCTGCACTCACACACCCAGGCAGGGAGAAGCGACCGCGGCCGCGCCCGCACGCCCACTGCTCCGTACACAGCCCCGCGCTCCCTTCTGGCTACGACAGGAAGCAATCCTCCGTGAGAAGAAAGCTCAAGGCTACAGTCCACCACTTGCAAGCGTAGGAAAGCCGAACCCTAAACGTGTTTCCCACCCAGCCCGCACGGGCGCCACTCGATTTTGTGAAGAACCCTTACCTCCGGGGCCAGCCCCGAGGGCGCGCTCTCTCAGAGCTACGGCCCTGCTCCAGGTTCTGAGCCAAGCCTCTGAGCACGCCATGTAGCCCGCCCGGGCTCCACCAGGGCGCGGGGACAGAATGCAACCTTTCCACCCGCCCCTCCAGGCTCCCCCGGACCGAAGGCTGCCCACCCACCCCCGGGGCTTTCTTCCGGCTCCGGCCAGGGAGGGCGTGGGCAGGCGACGAGCTCATGCAAGCAGCCCCATGCACCGCCACCCGGGCGCCCCCGCCCGCCGCAGCCCCCCCGCCGGCCGCAGCCCCCCGCCCGCCGCACCACTACCTGCGGACCACATGCTCTGACACACTGATGCTGCGGCACCGGAAGGCCTCTGTGGCAGAGCTCTCCTTGCGTTCTTTCACAGGTGGAGAGTTAGTCAAGCCTTGTTTGGGGGTTCTGGCTATCCTCAAACTACCAGGACAGGAAGGAGGGCCCGAGCCCCAGAGAGCCCAGCTCCCGGAAGGGGAGAACAAGCCATTGGAGGGATGAGGAGGAAAGGTCACAGGCCACAGGGTCAGGATGGAGAGCCCGCGGGTGAGATGAACAAAAAACCATGCCAGAGGCCAGTTGGCAGGGGAAGAAACAGAAAACAAAAAAGCATGAAAATACATCTCATACACATGACTAAGAAAAAGTCAGGTTTCACGCACGGAACCAAAACAAAGAACATTAGCGCAAATTGAACACGTATGGAGCGCGATGCGCGGCAGGTTCCAGGCTGTGCTGACCAGGAGCCCCGCCCACCCCGCTCAGGGGCCAGGACGCCCTGAGGCCCTGGAGGTCACCGCTCAAAGGGCCGGTTCTCAGCTCGGGGCCCCTGGCGCTCAGCTACTGGGAGCTGGAGAAGCCAGCTTTGAATTGTAGGTCGCACTGACCTGGTCATTCTGGAAAATGCCGTATCTCCACCAAAGGAGAACTGCAAAGCTTAGGTGGGAAGGCGGGCACAGAAAGAGGAGTTGCGGCTCGTATGAGATGCAAACAAGACATGAGGCCTAGCACAGCTCTCTCGGACCTGGCAAAGCGGCTGTGATGGTCCAGAGGGGCGTGGCCCCTGGTCAGCAAGGGTGGAGAGCAAGCTCAGGAGGACAGGCAGCCTCGGCCCGAGGCTGGGCTAGCCACTGGGCCCGGAGCTCCTCCCTAGCCAGGCCCGGGATCTGGCTTCTCCAGAGCCACCGCAGTCCTCACGGAACCCTCAGCCCATCCAGTGGAGTCAAGCTAGCTCCCCAATTCCCAGCTCTGTGTGTCTGCCCTCGGGTCTCAGGCAGGCCGGGCCTGGCCACAGCCCAGCACAGAGGCTCCGCAATACCATGGGCCGCGGGGGCCGGCTGGGTGGGGACAGCAGCTCCTCCAGCTACGTGAGCGCGTACAGGGCCTTTGCAGGCTCTACGCCAGGACCCCCTGGCGCCCAGCACGGTCTGCACAGGGACATCCCCCAGCCACTTCTCAGGGCCGCTGGCTGGCCGCAGGGCGGCAGGCCAGCCCAGACCCTGTGTGCGCCATCGGTCACAGGTCACGCTTGCAAACCCGCCCCGCTGTGCCCCATTCCCGCCGCAGGCCCGCACCTCTTGGGCCTCTCGTTGAGGCTGGTGCTTCGTGCTCTGAAGCTGTCCTTCTCGGGGGTGTCGTCAAAGGACAGGAGGACGTTGGAGCGCAGGCCCTAGCAGAGTGGAGCAGACCTGAGCCATCGGCCACTGGGGACTGAACCCTGTGTTTCTTCCCTCCAGGAGCCTGGGCTCCACACCTGCAGGGCGCTGGGTCCTGGCAGGCTGTGGGCGGCAAGCGCAGCCCCCCAATGACGCCCACCTCTCACTCCCTGTCCGTCTCCCCGCTCCAGCCGCTGGACAGCCAACGGCGAAGCAGGTCCTACCTCGACAACGGGTTTGGGCTCCGCTGGCCTACCTTAGTGATAAAGGGAACAAAATCCTTCCGGAAGGGCAGGCGGCATCTAATGAACCACATGGCTATGACGTGGTGAGCCAGGCACACGATGTACTGATTAAACCTTTAAGGAGGAAGAGAAGGACCGCGGCTCTGCTGGGGCCCTGAAGCCGACGGGCCCGGGGCCGAGCATGGAAGCGAGGCCCTAATGCCACAGGCCCGTCCGAGGTGAAGGACTGGCACGGCTCTCGGCTGGCCCAGGCCACGGCAGGAGGCACGGACCGGCACTCACTTGGAGGGATTGGTGTAAGGCAGGGAGATGGCGAAGACACTCGCGTACTGCTCTGCCGCGAAGTTCCTGTAGAGGTGAGGCAGCCTGGCCAGAGCTGCGAGGGCAGGACACACGGGTGAGGGGGCGCAGGTGGGCGGGAGAGGCAAAGACCCACCCCACCGTCACCAGGGACCTGTGCTACCTCCTGACCTCAGAGGGCTGCAAAGGACTGAAGGTCACAGCCCCGTGAATGCAACCTTCCCTTTCCCCTTGGGTCTCTATTTCAAGAGCTCGTAAACTGGTCCCCAAGGCAAAACCTCGCCAGGAGCCTACGGTCGTGGGACCCCCGAGCTAGAGGCGGCCTCCGCATCTTCAGAAGGCTGTGAACAGAAAAACATCCAGCCAAGGGCCCACGTGTCCCTTTGCATAAGTGCCGGTGGCCCTGCTCTTTTCCTGTCACTTCCCTGCTGAGGGCTAGACACGCACTCGGGTACCGGGAACGAGGCAGTGAGTGGGCACCCTGAGCCCCAGGAAAACCCGTCCAAGCTGCGGTATGTGCCCTGAGGGGAAGCGCCACAAGGCTGCGAGAGCCGGGCTGAGGACAGACACCCACGTCCCTCAAGACAGGCTTCTGTGCCGTCGAAACCGACACTGAGGGTTAGAGTGGCATGGGCCGCTCGAAGGCCGAGAAGGAAAGCATTCAAGGCTCGGGCAGGAGGCACGAAGGCCCTGAGACCAGAAAGGATGGCACAGCCCACGTGCTCCGTGGAGACAGCACGCCCAGGCGTCTCCCGAGAGAGATCACGAGACGAGGTCAGCAAAGTCGGCATACGGGACAGCCGCGACCCTGAGGATCTACCCCACCACGCA
The DNA here is from genome assembly GCF_010015895.1 of Lontra canadensis. Taxonomy (NCBI): domain Eukaryota; kingdom Metazoa; phylum Chordata; class Mammalia; order Carnivora; family Mustelidae; genus Lontra; species Lontra canadensis. The sequence goes on along the minus strand of NW_022631165.1, from coordinate 1,621,662 downwards.
CACGCACACACACGCACGCCCGTGTGCACACAGACACGCAGAGAGCCGCACACTCACTTGACAGGAACTCGAGGAGCGGAACAGCCATGCTGGCCGTGGCCGAGATGTGTGTGAGCTTCACGACCAGCACGGGAAGCGCCTTGATGATGATGTCCGGCATCTCCACGCTGCAGATGGCCAGCGCCACCACGCACTGGCTGGCACAGCGGTAGATCAGGCCTTGCTCCAGGCAGTACACCATCTCCCGCTGTGGGACAGAGAGGGCGCCTCAGACCCAGCCCGCCGCACCCCGGCCCTGCCCGCACGATGCTCTCCCCTTGCCAACTCTAGGACGTTCTACAGGGGACGAGACCAAGACTCAGGAAGGTTACTGCCTCGTCCCAGGTCCCTGAGCCCCAAACCAGTGCGGCACCAGGAGCCGAGCTGTCCTGAGGAGACTGGACAGTGGGCTTCTCTGGTCAGGGGCTTCCTGATACTTCCCAGAAACCAACACCGGCCGGGCCCCCTGGCGCCTCAGCCCACCCTGGAGACAGGACTCCCTAGGCCCATGACCCCTTTGGTTATGGGAACCCCCCCACCAACTGGTTGGCCTCATGACAGGGGAGGTTCTGCCTAACACAACAAGGCCACCGGGCCCACTGAACTCCGGGCAGCTTCCCGCGTGAACACAGTACCCCCGCGCCCCACGGGAGACCAGGGCAGCGCGCGGCTCAGGGCCCCACGGGGGACTTGCGCTTCCCGGAGCCAGCCCCACCCCCACAGGTGTTCCCTGCCCCACCCCCCGACCTGGGCGGCGGAGAACATCGGGCCCGTCCGGCCGAGGCCAACAACCCACGGAGCAGCCCTGCTGTCCCTCTCCCGCCTCGGACCTGTCTGGTTTTGTCCAAGTAGTTGTGGTACGAGATGAGCGCGGTCAGCACGGGAACCACCGCCAGATGCAGGTCGGTTCTGGAGAAGCCTTCCGGGGTGCCTCGGAGCCGCTCCAGGGTCCTGGGACCTGAAAGCTGAAGGCCGAGGCTCGGGCAGCAGCCTGCATGTCAGTGAGGCTCGGGCGACCTGCTGGGTGGCCGAGAGCCCGGGGGCCTTCCTACTCTCTCTCTGGCTGAGGGTCTGCCTTTTCAGACCCATGGGAGTGCCCACCGGCCAGGGACAGAACCGAGACGGACGCACCTGACCCAGGAAGCCCAGTGAGGAAGGCGAGGAAGAGGAGTCAAGCCAGCACATGGGGAGGGCGAGCCGGAGCCCTGCACGGAGGCCTCCGAACGGGGAAGGGAGGACAGGGCCCCAGGGGCACGATCTGCCTCCCAGCGGGCCTGCCCTCTCCCGGGTCCGCACGCGACCTGCCTGCCCGGGCTGGGGGGCCGGGGTGGGAAGGCGCAGGCGGCGGCCCCACGGTGCGGGCGGCCTTACCATGGAGCAGAGGGCGGCGGACAGCTGGTCGACGCTGCACGGAGACGTGAAGATGAGCACCTTGTAGCGCAGGGACTCGGGCAGCTTGCCCAACACGAGCTTCAGCACCTTCCAGTCCGCCTCCTGCCGGGGGTCGGCCCCTCAGCCAAAGCACCGTCGGCAGCCTGGCAGCTGCGTGGCCCCCCACCCTCCTGTCCCCGCAGGAGCACGTGCTCCTCCGAGGAAGTGCCCCGTGGCGCAACGGTGGTGCCCTCCAGACAGAGGGCCGAGCAGGAGGCCCAGGCCCGGCGGCACCGCCTCTCACCCTGAGCTGGCCCTGGACTCCCCACACCGGCCCTGCCCTCCCCGGGCGCCCGACGGGGACTCCCAGCCACCTGCCCGGGACGCCGTAGCCACGAGCCCTGACTGAGGCCCGTCCAGAGCACCGTGAACGTGTACTGAGTAAAAAACCTCTATCTCAAAAGGAAAAGCAGCACGTATTCCAAAATAATCTACAAGCCCGGGGACCCACTCTGGAACCAAAATCCACTGGGGGCCACAGCGATGAGGAGGACGTGGTTGTGGCCACCGTGGACCTTCCCTGGCCGGCCCTCCCCAGCTCATCGAGGAGACCACTGCCCATTAGCAACACATGTGGCCGTGAGTCCTGAAAACCTTTCCCCAGATCCCACCTGTGACGCAGGCCTGGAACCTCTCCCAGGAAGTACCTGACGGCCCCCTTCAGTGCCAACGCCTGGTGCCCCCAGGGAGAGGAAGCAGCTTCCCTGCCTGTGGCCCTCGAGGGCTTCCCAGGCCCACAGCAGCACGCCACTGACCACATCACCTCTCCCACCGGCCCCCTTGCGGGGACAGGCCTCCACTCCGTCCAAGGCCCCAGCCCCACCTCCGCTGACACCCACCCTACCTCAAGGCTCTGCTTATTCCTGCCCCCAGAACCTGTCCTGCCTCTCCGCCTCACCCAGCCGTCCCAGTGCCCCCGGCCAGAAGTGCCAGCAGCCCCCCATCGCACGCAGCCCGTCTCGGCCTCCACCCAACACACGTCATCCGACGACTCCCTCACGTGTCTACACAGCTCCATCCTACACCAAATCCACCTCCCAGGGGCAGGCATGTCTCAGCTCATGCCCAGCTCACAGGATGGGATGCGTGGCATCCGTCAGAGAACTACCGGACACTTGGGGCAGCAGCGTGCCCCCGCGGTGGCTGACGCAGGGACAGGAGGTGTGCGGGGCATGGCGGAGGGACCGGCCAGCTCACCTGCTTCAAGCACTGCAGCAGCACGCGGAAGAGCAGGGAGTAAGGCAGAGAGCCAAGTCGCACCGCGGGGCCTGTGGGCGTAGGGCCGGGTGGCCCGGTGGGATTGGACAGGGCGCCGCTGGCCTTCTTCTCTGGGCCGCGCTCCGGCTCCCTGTGAAAGCAGGGGGGACCAGCACTGAGGAGGGCAGGGACCGGCGCGGGTGCCCTAAGCGGCCATCGGGCGGCTACGGGACGTTCCTCAGACCCACAGGCACCCCCAGGGCTGGGCACAGCTGGCTCCCTGGCTGGCGCCGGGGACAAGGCTGACACGCACATGGCATCGCAGACACAGTAAGGGCTGAACCTCACGGCCCCATCCTTGCTGGGCAGGCCGAGGCGGTGCAGCGAGTCGGCCCTCAGGAGCAGCAGGAAGTCGAAGGCCTGCAGGGAGAAAGCGAGATCCAGCAAAGCCAGGCAGACGGCAGGCCTGTGTACTCAACCCAGCTGCTCCACGGAAGGCCCCGCCCCAACAGCTCACGTGCCGACCCCACCGCGGCCGCAGCAGTGCAGGCGGTGCCACACATGCGTCCCGGGCCTTCTCCCGCCACAGCCTGGCCCGCCCCCAGGACACAGGGAGCGTGGCCCGCACATTGGCCAGGCAGCCCCACGGCCCCGAGTGCCAGGAAACACAGCCGCGCTCAGGCCACTGGCACCTCCTCCCATGACCAACAGGTCCCTTAACCGGGCTGCCCTGACAATGGAGGCTGCCCCATCACACAGAGGCTCTGCAAGGGACCAGGACTTCCCTCCCCGTGACCACCGCTCGGCCTGGCACCAACACCTACGACGGCAGCCGCAAGCTGTGTGTTCTGCCCCGCGGCCCGCTGCACGAAGAATGCAGCCCCAGGGGAGAGGCCACACCCCTGAAAGCCGTGAAGCTCATCTCCGCCCACACTGCGGACCACCACCTGGCTCAGAGGCACGCGGACGCAGCAAGAAGGGCACCAGGGCCCGGGGAGGCTGCGGCCACGGCTGGTCTATGGGAGCACGCTTCTGGGCCACCTGCCACTGTCCCGGCCTGAGCTCCCTGCTGGCACCAGCAGGCACCCCGGAAGACGGCCGTGGCCAGCCCTGAGCCACAGTGGTACCAGCCCGGCCACGGTCAGCCCAGCAGCCCCATCCTACCTGCAGCCGGATGCTGGCGGCGATAGGCAGGGTGTAGTCGTGCTTGTAGTGCAGCTGGATGTGGCCGACGAGTGTCTCGTACACGCGCATCGCGTGGCTGGCGGGCAAAGAGTATAGCTTGGTCTGTGGAGAGAGCGTGCCAGTCACTCCGAGGGCAGGAGGCCAAGATGCAGCTAGGGAGCCGGCACCCAATGCCCAGGACAAGGGGAACAGGACGAGCTCTGGGGAGTGACTGGGCAGCACACAGGGCCCAGCGGCTGCCACCTCCGTTCCAGGGACTCCACCCCACGGATGCCCCCACACGCGCACACCCTTGGTGGTTGCAGAAAGGGAATCCACTAATAAATCAGGAAAACGTGTCTAATGGGGCACTGCTCGGCAACATGCAGACGTGACCCGTGAGCTGAAAGCACCTTTTCCGGCCACCGGCACAGCAGGACAGACCAGGGCGAGTGAGGCCCCGCGGGCTCCAGGGGGCCCTATAGGGGGGCCATTCCCCCAGCCGCTGGGTTGTCATCCCGCAGGGAGCCCCCTGCCTGCCCCAGCTCCCCGACACATGAGCCCAGGAGAGGCCAGGTGAGACCCTGGTGTGGGTGGCCCTGCGGGGTGGCACGGGCTGGCCAGGCGCTGGGGGTCCAGCCGCAGCCAGAGGAACGCCTCCATGGCTCGTGGTACTCAAACCAGAGCCTTACAACGTACATCACTGCTGCTCTTCAAGAGAGATTTTACCACAAGAGGACGGACGGGAGAGAGAGTTGGACCCGATGCTCAGGCCCATTCGGAAAGGACCACAGGGGAGGGGGACAGCAGCAGCCGGGCCTGCCTGGCCAGCAGGAAAGACGAATGCACTCTAACTGCGCTCCGTGCGTGCCGCTCGCCTGTTTCACACGGCGCGGGTTATCTCCCAAACGAGCGCCTCCGGGCCCAGGACATCGCCCCAGCTCGCCAACAGCTTGGCTCTGTGGCCCCCCACCCCGGGTCTGCAGGGCTGGAGCTCCAAGCAAGGGTGATGAGCCACCTGCCCAGCTTCTCCGCGGCAGGGTTCTGCACTCACTCAGGCCGACGCACCCCTCACCCACCAGAGGTCTAAAGGGGGCCGGGCTCCCAGGACAGGAGGCCACGGAGGCCCCAGCCGCCTTTTCACAAACACTCCAAACTTCCACGCCAGGAAATAACCACCCCACAGAAGCGGCCCGGGACATTCTGTGAACAAGAAGCATTCCAGGCCACAGATTCAAATACCACATTTTACGTAACACGGACACTGGCGAGTGAGCTCCAGGGACGCCGTGATGCGGTGACATCAGCGGCAGAGCCCAGGCGGAGGCCGGAGGAGGCCTGCAGGGAGCCGGTCAAGCCTGCGAGCAGGGGTGTCTGGCCACAGCAAAGGAGAGCGAGCACCAACCCAAGGACAGACTCACCCACGACACACCGAGTCCCCTCACGACCCCGCAAAAAGACAAACGATGCCGTTAACAAGCGAGCGGAGGAGGCGAGCAGACGCTTCCACAAAGACGACACATACGCAGCCACCGGGCGCTCCTAGCGAAGGGCGTGAACCAGACCACAGCAGCCTGGGACGCTCCAGCAAAGTGGAGCTGCAGGCGTGCCGGGGACTGTGGGTAAAGGAGCCTCACGCTGATCCCGGCCACGGAGCGGCCCCCGCGGAACACGGTCCGGCCGCTCCTCGGCTGACCCATGCGGGGTCGGGTCGCCGTCCAAGCCAGCGAGTCCCCTCACAGGCCTGCACCCAAGAGAAGGGAAAACCCGCGTCCGCACACACACTGGCAGGATTCACAGGGGCGCAAAGGGGGAACCACCCAGCGACCGGCAGCACAGGAACCGATAAGCAGAGACAGCAAATCCACATGAGACCCGACGGCCATAGGAGCGAAGCCCTGCGCCCTGCCACCCGCCCAGGGAGCCTCGAGACTCTCAGAGCGCGCACTGCACAAGTCCATGGTCACAGGAAACGTCCAGAAGGCACAAATCCACAAGACGCTGAGTGGACTGGTGGCTGCCAGGGGCCGGGGTGCCCAGGGTAAGTGGGGAGGAACAGCTAATGGGTGTGGAGTTGCTTCCGGGGAAAGAAGATGTTCTAAAAGGCACAGAGGCGCGGCGCCCACCGCGCGAGTCTGTGGAGGTACCGGAAACTCCCCTGGACCACACCCGCGGTGCACGAATTCCACGGAACGCCAACTACATGTCTCAACGAAGCCATGAAACCAGCCCACTACCACGGGGCCAGACCACACGGCAGCCCACCCCACCTCAGCAGCAACATGAGGGCGTCTCTGCCCAGACCGGCCCCGCGACCCTCAGGAACGCCCCACGCGGTGACAAGGAGCTTGGGTCACGCCAGGCTGCCCTCCGCAACACCCACGGAGGTCTCCCCGGAGACATGTCCCAGGTCTTCCCAGAGACGTGTCCCTGCACAGCAGCTGCCCAGAGGCGGCCGGTTGGCCCTCCCAGAAAGGCAGAGACGCACCTGCAGAATGACCAGGAGCCCCAAGACGGCGGTCCTCACGTCCTCCACAGAGGCCGAGTACGCCGCCACGTCTCTCTCCTCCAGCTCAGCGGGTGGAGAAAGGGAGCGGGACATCACCTTCGGAGAGAAAACATGCATTCAGCTCCCCAGCTCGGGGCTCCCCCCAGCAGCTATGGTCAGACCCGGCACCTTCCCCTGCATTTCTCAAAAGCTGCATTTTACACTCCTGAGGACCCTTCCAGAAACTGCGATGTAATTCACAGTTAAGAAAAAAGCACACTGGCGGTGCATAAGGACAATGCACCCAGCCCGGCTCCAGAGCCACACCACAGCTATGTCCCAGAAGCCCCGTAGGACCGCCCATCCCCAATGCAAGGGGGCCCTGCCTGAGATGCAGCCATCTCTCTGGGCACAACAGGGACAAACGGTCCAGAAGCCAGTGCTGCCTGTGCAGCCTGGCCACAACTGGGGGCTCTCTAGCAGCCCAGGCACCCGGAGCCCCAGGCTCGAGCGGCCCTCACCTTTTCCACAATGTCCAGCAGGCTGTTGAAGTGGTGGGTATGACAGCCCTCAGCCAGGTCCACCAGCAGCTGGGTGGCCAGTTTCCGGACTTGGGGGTCTTTGTCCTCTGGGACGTGGGAGAGTTGTGAGATGACCACTGAGCTGATCAGCTCCTCCTGAAGTGGCACAAGTCGGGGGAGGTGGGCAATGTGGGGCAGGGGCACAGCCGCAGCTGAGGGACGCTCTGCACAGCCCCTCAGGGGCCCAAGCCCCCAGGCCCAGGTACAACGCAGCAGCAAGTGGCCGGGCTGGCTCTTGCCCATTCACCGTCATAGGGTGGGCCCCCCATGTGCACGCTCTGGGGTGGGAAGAGCCCGTCCCCGACATCATGAGCCTACAATGATGGGCAGGATGACAACAGCTTCTACAGAGGCAGATACAACGCACCATAGCAGCAGAGAGCGAGATAAGACCAACCCTGACATGAGGAAGCTGAGAACCCAGAGGGGCCTCCTGGAAGAGGCAGCGCTGAACCGAATTCCAAGGGACAGAGGTGCGGGGAAGAGGAAGGCTGGAAGGGAAGGAGTGGGCAGACCAGGGCTGGGAACAGCAGAAACACCGGGACTGGGCTGCCCTCCAGAAGCCGCACAGAGCGTACTGGAGGAAAGAAGACCCAGCTCTCCAGGAGAAAAGCTCTCGGAGGAAAGGACAGGCAAGCAGGGGCACGCAAGTGTCTGAGGGACAGATTCTGGCCCCAGACCAAGTTAAGGCTGGAGGGAAAGCAGCAGCAGCAGCAGGAGACAGGCAGGCAGGGCTTGGCACCACTGTGGTCAGGCTGGGACTGGAGAACGGGACCACAAAAGCCAAAAGAAAACATCCCCACACGAGACTCTGCTGAGAACTTCTGTTTGGGCCCCGCAACTCTTGGCCCAGCAGAGACCTGGCGGGAGGCGGGAACCAATACCCGAGCGCGTGAACGGGGGGAGAGCCAAGCTCACTGAGCAAGCCTGCCACAGACGGGTGTCCCAGGAGGCTCACAGAGGCCCCTCCCGGGCCCGCCGACCACACCCTGCACCCCCCAGCAGGACTCGCACCTCATAGAACTGCCTGTTGATGAGCAGCACGAAGGACAGGACGTCCAGCACCTTGATGCGCACGGCACTGCGGGACTCGTTCCTGGGGCGGGGCACACCTGCTGGGGTCTGGGCGAGGGCTCCATGGCCAGCCTCGCCCTCCACCAGGCCCGGCTCGCCCACATCCAGACCCAACACGGGGCCACGGGGCGGAGCGCTCAGCCCTCAGAGTCGGCCTCTTGCTAGTCGAGCGCGGCCGCCGGAGCAAGTACGCGCGGGGGCCTCAGAGGACTCTGCCCCACTGGAAGGCCGACCTGCTCCCGCTCCCTCCAAGGATGAGAAAGGGAAACCCTGACCCGACCAGGCCCGGGCTCCTGGGGCCCGGCCGGCCTCCGCAGCTGCCTACCTGAAGAACCTCTCCATCAGCAGCTGCAGGTTGTGAATCCAGCCGTCCTTGGCCGGATGGATCGACTGAGCCCTGTACGTGATTAAGTTCAAGAGCGAGGACTCCTGTGGAAAGAAGTCACCGTTACTGAGCTGCTCTGCCCCGAGGCTTGTCCTACACTAACGCCCGTGCTGCTGGCACTGGCAGAGGAGCGGGGAGGAGCGAGTCCGCTCACGGACACCAGCCCTTCCCCAGGTGGGCAGTCCACACCACAAAGGCGCTGACAGCAGCAGTGAGAATTCATTTAAAAGCCCGCACAGGGTGCCTGGGTGGCTCAGTGGGTTAAGCCTCTGCCTTCAGCTCGGGTCATGGTCTCGGGGTCCTGGGATCGAGCCCCGCATCGGGCTCTCTGCTCAGCAGGGGGCCTGCTTCCCCCTTTCCCTCTCTCTCCGCCTGCCTCTCTGCCTACTTGCGATCTCTCTCTCAAATAAGTAAGATCTTAAAAAAAAAAAAAAAGACAACCCACACAAAAGTCTTGGCGTCAGACTGTGGGCTCCTGGCACAAGCGCTTCCTGCTGCCCGGTGAGCAGACACACCAAGCAACAAGTGCCCAGAAGCCAGCCAGCACCTTCCTCCACGCGGGTGGGAGGAAGCGGACGGTCAGGCTGGCGCCGTCTGCAACAGCCCCACGTGCCGTCAGCTTGCTGACGCCCCAGCAGACCGCCCCGGAGAGCAGGAGCCTGCCTGCCAGCCCGAGTTCAAACTCGAGGACAGGGGTTTCAGCCGCGGGGTCCCACCTCTCCCCCGGCAGTCTAACCTCGGCCAACCTCCTGCCCAAGCGCCAAAGGCCCCGCCGAGTCAGGGGAGAGGAGGTCTTACAGGCCTCTGGTCTGCGCATCGCTCGATCAGCTCAAAGTATCTCTCCGGAGAGCCGTGGAACTCGCTCTGATCGCACAGCTCTTCTACCGTGGTCAGCAGGTCGTGGACGACGGCTCTGAGCTCTGGGCTGTCCAGGCTCTGCAACACAGAGGTGCGGTACCGGAGGAGTGACTCTGGCCTCAGAGTGCGGGTCTCCAGCGAGCCGCATTCAGACATGGGGCATGGGAGCAGGCGGGCCGTTCTCGCTCATTCAGGGAGTGAGGACCCCAAGGAGTCCTGCTCTGCCCACCCAGCAGGCCTCCAAGGGATCACCTCTGAGCATGTTCACGCCTCCCCACAGCTCAAGCACCTTCTAGAAACCCCAGGGCAGTTGCCTCCCAGCCTGCCGCTCCAGGGGTAGCGGGTCAGTGACAACGGTCTGGCTCAGCCAGCAGGCCCTGAGGGATGACAGTTTAGTCCTCTGCCCACTGGCCTGGCCGTGCACATCGCCATGCACAGGCCCAGTGCCCTCCCTCCGCACGAGACCCTGTGCCCCAAGAGACCCCGCCACCAAGCCCGGCTAGACAGAGCCTCAACTCTCCGACAGCCCCCACGCTGCCCCCATGTCATCCCCCTCCTGCTGCGGTTAGTACTTCCGCCAAAGTTACAGCAAACCCATGGGCGGCATCCCCGATGCCCGGGGAAATGTCTTCTTCAGGATCCCCTTACAGGCCGTGAAGGGGATGCAGTGTATCCCCCACTGGGACTTGCGGGACGCCGGCCCCACCCCCTCACCCACCTGTTGCTGTGAAAGCCGCCACCTTCAGTGGGGAGAGCACACAGACCCGGCCGAGAACGCGGCCCCGGAAGGCGTGGAGGGAGGGCCCTGCTCACGGGGAGGTGGGCCTCCAGCCCCGTAGGTCCATAGCCACCCAGGGAAGGACCCGGTGGCCTGCCTGCCCGCTGTCCAGGCGCCCCCGGCCCCACGGCCTCCTGGCCGCCGCACCTGGAGCTGCTGTAGCAGGCGCTCCATGATGTCCAGTAGGATGTCCCACGTCACGGCCTGGAGCTCCCTCCGGTACTTCTTGATCAGTCTGGTTACGGAGAGCACAATCTCGTAGGACACCACCTCGTTCGGACAGGTCATGGCCTGGAACAAGAGACCCAGGGAACACAGCGCTCAGCCGCTTCCTGCTCCTGCCCAGCAAGCCCCCATCCCAGGGCCCTCGGAACCCCGCCCGAGAGGCCTTTGAGGGACTCGCTGCCCACATGTGCTCCCAGGCCACAGAAGAAGTACCCCAGGAGCCCGGAAGCACTCCCGCTAGCCTGGCTCTAAAGGGCCGGACGCAGCCACACCACTTGCTGCCGGCTCCGGGCCACCGGCCCCCCAGCCCTGCAGAGCCGGAACGCCACCCCCACAAGCTGAGGGCGCAGACCACGCCCCCCCGCCACCCGAGGAGCGGGGCCCGGCGGGAGGAACCCTGGCTCCCAGGGTGCCCTGCCCGCGGCGTGAGCGCACGCACAGCCAGTGCCCGGACGCCAGCGGGCGCCGCGGGCACAGAAGCAACGTCTCGGGCCTCGCTCTAGAGTGCGAGCAGCGCCTGACGAGCTAACGCCGGCACCTCGGGGACCCTGGAGCCGCTCTGCTGCTCCTCCACAGGGCTGACGTCCCTAAGACAGAACGTTCACTTAAAACGAAACCTGCCAAGGGTCCTAGACCTCAGGGTCCCCAGGTCGCAAAGCACCTGACTGAAAGCCGTGGCCTCGCCACCTGTGGACCTGCGCTCATCCCTGTGCCGTGTCCCCTCCACCCCGTGTGGCAGCCCCCACGGTGCAGAAGCCAAGTCACCTCATAAAAGGACGGGAGCACAGATGTTGGGGAGTTCTTCAGAGAGTAGAGTCGGTGCGCGCCCCAGAGAGCCATGCCCACAAAGAACACGGCGCCTCTCAGCAGTGCGGCGTCCTCCTTGTAGGCTCTGCAGCGATGGCAGGAAGACCACGTGTCGGCCGAGCCCGCGGCCCCGAGCCCCCTGCTCTTACGGGGAAGCAACAAGGCTGGGGAAGAGGCTGTGGGTAGGGGACGTGGGCCCGCGGCCATGACCCGATTCACTCAGGCCTTCCCACCGCAGTCGTCACTGCTGACCGCGGGGCCGTGCCACGTGCCAGGACACGGAGGTAAATAAGAGAAGGCCCTTGGCCTCACGGTGCTTACAGTCGAGGAGGCACTGGTGTGAACCAAAGAACCACGTGAAGAAATGCCAAGTCCCTCCCTCAAATTACAGCCAAGACGGAGAGCCCAGGGCCACGGGAGTCTGCCAGGACACTGGGCAACCAGCAACCACCCTAGGTGGGCACACCCTCAGAGAAACCCAAGCACGGAGGGAGGACCTGGCAGCCAGGGGATCGGGCGGCCACAGAGGCCCTGGGTAGGTGGGACAGCAGCAAGGAGAGGCGGGAGGACCATGGCTGAGGCAGGGCTGGCCACCCAGCCCTCGCCGTGGTGGGCAGTGTGGTTCTTCTCCTCAGAGCAGGAGGAGCTCTCAGGGCTCCGAACCAACCATTCCATGGTCCGAGGCGTGTGGGGAAGGGCACGCAGCTGCGTGTGGAGCAGCAGACTCTGGGAGGCTGGCGAGGAGCGAGTGGGGCTCCAGGGGCTGGAGGCCCAGGGAGTGGACAGACCTGCACCATCCCTCAGGGGCAGAAGCAACAAACCCTGTGATGATCTGGCTGGGGAGGGGAGGGCAAGGGCCTCATCACAGCACCCGGTGAGGCAGCCCTCCCCGATGAGGCGGGAGTACAGGACCGCTCAGGGCCTTAGTTCTGAAGGTTCTGACTTTGCAGCAGAGGAAAGACAGCACAAGGGCCAGGGACACGGGATGGGAGCTGTAGCTCCGCAAGCTTCTGGAGCAGCCAGAAAGCACTGGACAGGAAAGCACTCAGGCCCCCAGAGAAGGCTTTGTGGCTGCTGACCCAAGCCACCTGGCCCACACCGGTCCACCCCAGGCCCAGGGCACACTCGCCTGTCCTCCATGATCCGACACATGTTGTAGATGGCACTGTGGCCCAGGTGGGTGCCCAGGAGGTTACGCATCAGCTGGGAAGCAAGGCACCGCCATCAGAGGTGAGCAGAAGCCAGCCCCAGGGCCCGGGGGCCAGCCTCGCGCAGACCGCGCTCTGAAGCCCTCCGCGTCCAGCTGCCTCTCTGCCGCCTCCTCCCAACACAGAGGCAGCGGCGTTTCCAAACTACTACCAGAACCCCGGCCTTGGCTCAGACCCCAGGAAAATGCTACTGGATTCCCCTCAGCAGGGCAGACAGCCATTCACCGAACACAGCACAGCCCTTGTCCTGTCCACATGCCTGGCCTCCACCTTCATCCGGGGAAGCCCCCCAGGACAGTTCAGAACCCCACCTTCCAGCAAGGCTCACAGAGCTCCTTGACGTTGATGGTGCGGCAGAGAGTGACAATGAACAGCGGGAGACTCTCAGCCGGGAGGCAGTTGTAGCAGACCACGGCGTCCAGCACCTGCAGGGAGACCTGGGGGAGAGGGACACAGGTCACGCCGGCCCGCCTCCCGCCCACAGGGATGTGCCCCACCCCCAGCCTCGTTCCCACCCTCCTTTGGTCAGTGACGGGCGCCCCTCCCCACTGCCAAAGCAGCCTTCCTCGGAAGGAGAGTGGGGGAGCATCACGGTCACGCTGGGTCGCCCCATCTGGAACTACGACCCCACGACGAAGGTCATCCAACCAAACACCCTCAGTCCCTGTGGGTCCTGAGCACCAGAGAGGCCAAGCAGCTGGCCCAGGGCCACGTAAGCCGTGAAGACCAGGGCGGGCTCGAGCCCAGAGCTGGGATCCTAAGCCCTCCGCCACCCGGCCCGCCCAGAAACAGGGTAAGAGGACCGTCCCTGGGGGGTCAGCTACTGACCTCTATGTCTACGGACGACACAGTCTGGACACACAGCAGGCAGATCATGCTGGCGGAGGAAGCGTAAGGTCAGTGGAAGGACGTCTCCGGGGGGCTGCGCGGCTCCGTCCCGCTTTCTGAGGCCTCAACAGGTCAGTTAAAACCAAGAACTCGACCCCCGAGGGCCCCACTCCCCCACAAACAGGCAGGTGCCTGCCTTGTGCCAGCCACGGGGCAGCACCAGCGGGACCCAGTCCCTGCCCTCACGGCTCCCCGCGCACGTGCAAAAGCCGACGGCGCGAGCGCTAACGAGGCACTGGCTGACGGCGGGCGCCGGTGAACGCGGAAGCGCCACTGGCCTAGGGCAGGAGCGCGCGGCCAGGCTGTGGCGGCGCCTCCGACGGCTGAGGCAGCAGGGCCGGGAGCAGAGCGAGGTCACGGCTGCCGTACCGGACCATCGGTGCGATGTATTCATCTAGGTAGCAGCTGTTGAACTTGACCAAGTTCACAAGCACCAAGAGGAACTCCGAGGACAGGCCGATGTCCATCCACTGCAGCACGAACCCAGCTGAGGGGAGAGGAGGAGGGCAACGTCCGGCCTCCTCCCTCCACACCAGGAAAACACCCCCGGCCCCCCGCTGCCGTCAGCAGGCCACGCGCAGGCCGGCGGGGGCTCGGCCGCAGCCCCAGCAGGTCAGCACGGCCAGCTCTGAAGTTCACTTGACCCGGGCCGCGCGGAGCCGGTCCAGGCTGAGGGGGGTAGCGGGATTTGCCTGATGCTCCGAGCCGGGCCCTGAGGCTGGCCTGCACCAGCAGTACCGGGCGCTTGTCCAGGAGGCAGATTCTTGGCCCGCTACCCCTCCCTGAGACTCTCTCAACAGGGACAAAAGCCACGCTTGGCCACTGGCCAAATCACCTCAGAAAACCTGAGCACGGCAGCCAGCAGCACCTGTGCTGGAGACAGACTGCCAGCTGGGGCCCATCTCCGGGCCCCCGCCAGCTGATTTCTTCCTCCTCCTCCCTCCCCTCCCCACGGCGGTGACACGAAACCTCACCCCATCAGGACAACAGAGAGAAAGGCTAGCCAAGAGGAAGACTGGGAGGTCAGGCCCAGGGCACACAGAGGCCCAGCAAGAGGACACGACGAGGCAACCCCAGCCCCCCAGAAACTTCAAGGTACCCTGGATAAAACACGGGCTGACGCCCGGTCAGTAGCACCACCTCCCTATAACAAAACTTGGACCCCCTCCTGCCCACCTAGCAGGGCTCACTCCCCAGGGACTCTGAGCGAACAGGTCTGGAGTGAAGCCCAGCACTGTCCGTCTCTAACAAGCTCCCCGGGGGATGCAGTGGCTGTCCCGGGCCATACTTGGGCAAGCAGAAGCTCATGGTGTCGCACCCTCCACAGGCCATCCCAGTCAACCGCAGCGCCCCCCTGTGCCTCAGCAGCCTTCTGGCATTCGGAATCCAACGGGACCCCCCCAAGCCCGAGAAACCCCGCACCCGATGCAGCACCCACCCAGTTCTTCTTCCAAGTAGGTGATGTGTCTCCCGTTGTCCGTGAGGGCCTTGAACACTTCCAGTCTCTCGTGGAGGTCTTCATTGGAGGGGTAATCCTTGATGACCTTAAAGAAGAGGGCTCTGAGCACGCCCAGGTGGTCCCCCTGAAAACAGAAGCACAAGCTCAGCTGTCCTGCCAGGACCCCTGCCGGCTGGGTCTCCCGCACAGCCATACACTGTCCAAGTAGAGGGGGCTCGAGGACTCCCGACCCTGGGACCCCTTCTCCTTCCCAAAGGCACTGGCTGTAAGCGACCAACTGGGCATGTCGGAGCCACTCCAGACTGGCGCGCGTGTGCACGTGTCTGTGCGCGAGCTGTGGGCACACAGCAGGGGACAACACAGCCAGCCTGGGGCTCATGGCCAGAAGAGACACGTTTGTGTCCGCGCGTGATAAAAACGGTCTGACCAGGGGGTGCCTGGGTGGCTCAGTGGGTTGGGCCTCTGCCTTCGGCTCAGGTCATGATCTCAGGGTCCTGGGATCGAGCCCCGCATGGGGCTCTCTGCTCGGCAGGGAGCCTGCTTCCCCCTCTCTCTCTCTGCCTGCCTCTCTGCCTACTTGTAATCTCTGTCAAATAAATAAAAATCTTAAAAAAAAAAAAAAAGAAAGAAAACGGTCTGACCACTCTGAAAGGGGACAAGCGTTTCCACGCAGCAGGGGTGTGCAGGGCTGGGGGAATGCACAGCAGGGAAGAGAGCCTCCAGGCAGGAATGCAGAGGCTGCCGGTTCTAGGAGAAGCCAGGAGCACAGGGAGCCATGGGCAGAGGCCCAGGCCGGCAGCAGGAGGGCAGCAGCAGGCCACCAATCTCTCAAAGTGGGCACATCCCTTTCATTCTGCAGCCTCATCGACACCCCAAAACATTCCAGAGGAGGAGGGAATAGCCACCCCCATCCTCCAGGAGAGGAGGCGGAGGTCCAGGGGCTCACCCGGGGTCCCCCGGGTTCAAGAGGCTGGGGTGCCCGCTCGGGCTGTCGGGCTGCAGAGAGCTGGTGCCGGGGCCCTCACCAAAGGCCAAAGCCCACGGGTGGCACAGCGGGAGCAGTCCACGGCCACCCGAAGTCACGCCCCACACCCAGCCCAGGTCCCCCGCACGCAGCCCTGCCGCCCATTACCTGCCCCTGCACGATGGCCTTCAGCAGAGCCAGCACCGCGTGCCGGGCCTCCGGGGGCCGCTCCGGCTGCAGCAGGTCCGCCACGGCCTTCCACAGCGCCTCCACCGCGTGCTGCCGCCAGCAGAGGGACCACGGTTAGGGGGTACGGGCCCCCTCCACTCAAGGCTCAGTACCACGAGCAAAGGACAGAGTGGAACGGTTCTTCTGACTCAGAACTCACTCCCCTGAAGCCCACACATCGTGTGCCCGCACAGCCAAGTGACCTGGAGGCTGCTGGGGGCCCTGCCACAGGCTACTGCGAACCGCAAACGTGCGCGGGCTCTGGCCACAGCCTGGCAGGGAGGGAGGAAAGCAGCAGGCCAGGGGAGCTGTCCCGGGGGCCCCCGGGATCGGTCAGGAGTCCCCCTTTAGAGCGTGCTCGGACTCCAGTGAAGAAAGCCACTGAAAGACTCTGAGGACCAGGCAGGCCTGGGTCTACAGCCTGACCCAGAAATCCCACTCCCCTGGCCTCTCCGTACCAGCCAAGGGCCCCTCTCTACCACACACCTGCCCCGCCTGGGGTTGCTGCTGAGAACGCTGTGGGCTTCTAGAATCTGCCTCCCAGAGTAACGGGGTCCTGTCCCCTGCAGCTGCCCAGAATCAGTCTCTCTTGTCACCTCCTCTGCTCCATGTTAATCATCCCGGGCTCCCTTCAACCAGAGTCTTCAGACCTTCTCAACCTTTTCTGGGCTCACTTCCCTTGGGAGGGGACTAAAATGTCCTTTAGATGATGTCCAACCCACATTACGACCATTTCAGGATGCTCTGGAACTTTCACCTCCTTGATCCTACACATAACACTCCTAGTGACACAACCGAAGCTACAAGATCACACACCAGCCCGGGGGACTCTGCCAGCCTCTTGGGCTCATCTATCTGTTCACCACAGCCGCCCCCCCCTGCTTCCAAACCTACAGGAAAACTTTATGGATGCAGAAGACTATTTTCACGTTTACCCTCGGTAACATACAGCCTGCGTGTTTCAGATGACTACCGGATGTCATGGCGGCCCTCCCCTCCCCCTTAGTAAATCCCAGTCTGCCTAGTCCATGTCTCCTCCCAAGTTGCCCATCCGATCTCCGGGCCAGGCTAGAGCAGAGCCCTGAGGTACTCTCACGACAACCTCCCACTGTGTGCTTGGGACGCCTGGAGAGAGCCTGCAACCATCCGCCCGAAATAAATGGGCCTATGTCGGTGAAGCTGCTCGAGGCTACCAACCAGACACCTCTCCCAAAAAGACACCAGAAATGGCATGCTTTGAGCCACAAGGTTTCCAGATGTTCCCTTCCCTTCCCTGAAACATGAAGACTCAAGTAAGCGTGCATTTCTGCAACTCCCTATTAAAGCCTTTCTCGGAACTGCCACAAAAACCTTAGTGCCTCTGCTCCCCACCTCCACGTGTGAGTGACCCCAAGGGATTATGCCCAGAGCATTCCCAGAAGCTCCCCTAAAAGGTTGCATAAGTTAGTAGTAGCACGTAGCGCTCAGCCGGGCTCCTCGAAAGAGCCACGTCAGACTTGTGGACAGCAGCCAACTGAGGCAGACCTACCTCTTCAAATTTCTTCGTTTTGGCCACCTCACAGATCTGCCCTATCACCCGGATGCGACTGTTGATACCACATTCGACACTCAGTTCCTGGCGAGAGATGAAAGCGGCAAAGGGGCCGGGGCTCAGGCAAGGGGTCTCCTTAACCACCAGGCACAGACCGCCCGAGAATTCCCACGCTGGAGACCTGCCGCGGCTACTTCTGAAACCAGGGACCACCAGAGCTTACGACTCCATCTCAGTGGGGTGAGAACAGACTCCCTCTCTTTTTTGCGATATTTCGTTTTATTGAGACAAAATTCACGTAACAAAATTAGCTGTTTGAACAATTCAAACCTGTACAATTTGGGCATATCCACGACGCCTGCAACCGTGTCCGCCAACTCCCAAATGTTTTCATCACCTAAGAGAAAACGTCCCACCCACTAGCAGTCACCCCCCTCCCCATCCCCTCAAGCCCCCACAAAAGCTGACCGACTTTCCGTGCCTATGGACTCTCCCGTTCTGGACACGGCACGGATGTGGCGGCACTCGGTAGGTGGGGCCTCTGGGCCTAGCTCCTTCCACTTAGCCTGTTTCCAGCGTTCCTCCACATCACAGCGTGTGTCAACACTTCCCTCCTTCTTTTGCCGAATAATAAATACTCCGTCGTACGCAGCTTATCACGTTTTGTTTCTCTGTTCCCCAGCTGAAGAGTATCTTGGCTGTTTCTGAACGGGAAACCTCACGCGTGCAGAAACTCGGCATTTTCTAAATCACGGTGCCGGGGTGTGGTAGAGCGCCTCAAGCACACTCCAGGAAACAAAGACCAGCTGCTCCAAGGAGCTCCCAAATGACCAGGGTCTTAACACCTGGCTATAACCCTAATCCCCTGCGGACACCAAGCCCGGTATTTTCGCCACGGCGAGTAGAGCAGGCTCTCCCGCACGGACACCCGAGTACTACCTCAAGTGTGCTGGACCCAGTCCCCGAGGTCCTGACTTCCTCGACCTCCGACGGAAAGACAGGCTTCCACAGCGCTGGGGATGGCAGCAGTCCCACCTCCCACAGAACCTGGTGACAGAGGGGACCCAGCCTGCCCTGCACCTCCCAACAGGCTAGCAGAGCACACGAGGCAGCTCACTCACTCTCAGGATGTCGGCCGTGATGATAAACTCCGTCTGTTTGCCCTCTGCAGACCTGGGGTTTGGCCTCGGGGTTCCCAGTCCTAAGAGATTCCTGAATTTCTCCTTCAGGCCTGAATCTTTGCTTGTCGGCTTGGCCATGGTGGACAGGAACGCACCAGAGGCCGCCTCTACGCCAAAAAAACAGGCGGAGAGCTCAGGGGCAGCTCCCCGCATCTGCCCCGCTGCCGACCTCCGGATGCCCGCCCGGGAAGCCGAGTCTCGGGTGAGCACGAGCCTCCCACAGCTCCTGGGAGGAACCCAAGCACGGCCTAGCGGTCCCGGCTAGCAGCGGGCACCGGGTGAGGGCGGGGAACGGCGCGCGGCGGCCCCGACGCTCGCCTCCGTCTCCTCCCGACGTGGGGAAGGCCTGTCCCGGACGCCTGAAGCAGGGGGACCCCCGGCACCCGCTCCGTCTTAAAACCCAAGAGGACTGGCGGCTCCAGGCTCAGGCTGCGGTGGGCGCAGCCGAAGGCCGGGGCCGCGACACTGCGGGATGCGCCCCCGCCGCCTCTGCGCGGAGCAGCACCCTCCCCTCCCCGGCGCGGCCGCCTCGCCCTGCCCCATCGCGGCCGGGCTAAGGGTGGGCAGGGCTGGCGTCAGCGGTCTGGGGGCAGCGAGCCACTCACCCGGAACCCGGCGCCCCGCCGTCCCGGCGCGGAGAAAGGAGCGCACGCCGGGCCCCACCCCCCAGCCCCGAGCCGCCGCCGGAAGCTCGATCCGCACTTCCGGCAGCGCACAGAGCCGGAGCGCCACTGGCGAGCTTGCCGGGAGTCGTAGTTCCCGGCCGCTCTCGGGCGGAAAGGCGGAGCGAGGATCGAGTCACGTGACGAGCCGCGGGGGACGCCGGGATGTGTAGTGCACAGAAGTTTGTCATGCGCATGGCTGGCGTGCGGATGGTGACCCGAAGCCGGAGCCGGAGCCGGGGCTCGGGGGCCGGGCCGCGGGGGGCGGGGGAGGAGGCCGCGCCGGTGCGGAAGGGAGAGGCGAATGCAGGTAGCCCCGCGCCCGGACCGGGGCATGGGGAGAGAAACAAGGGGGAGAACTGCAAGGGGCTGGGGGCTGGGATTCCGAGTCGCACCCACGTGGGGCTCTGGCTCCCACCGCTCTTCCTGTTCCCAGGACGCAGGGGCAGGGGTCCGGGCGCTCGCACCTCCCCGACCCTCCGCGTCCCGGTAGCCTGTCCCGGGCGCCAGGCTTTCTGTGGCACACCAGCCTCGTCTTCGTAGCTGCTTCCCGCTCGGAGAGACCGGGCGCCGAGGACACGCCCACCCCGAGGGCGCTGGAGGGTGCCCCTGAGAGGAAACAGGAAAGGGCGTGGTCTTCGTTTTGTTTATCCTGCAGGCCTCCAGGATCCGGGGTGTACAGGACCCCGGGGTGAGCGAGACCCACAGGGCCCCAGCAACAGGACAGCCAGAGGGGGATTCCCATAGGCACCCAGTGAACTTAGGGGTGTGACAGATGCACGGAAAGGGGAACCGGGGCAAAAGGAGTCAGTAGGGGACAGTGCCAGCTGTGTAGGTACCTTGATGCTGGGATGGAGTTTGGGGTTTGCCATGAATACAAGGAAAAATCAGTGAGGAGTTTTGAACGGAAATGACACAATCTGATTTGGGCCTTGGGAATGTCTCTCTACGCCGGTGTGGAAACAAGATGGGGGGGGCACCTTGGAGGAGGCCTTGGGGAGAGTCCTCCTGTACTAATGCAGCCTTGGTCAGGAGCCCTCCCCAGGAGGCCAGGGGAAAGCTGACTTGCCCCCAGAACACGTGCTGCAGAAGCCAGAGCAGCCCCAGCTGCGAAAGATGGTGGATGGTTGTTGAAGGAATGATGGGGGGTGATAGCAGGCAGGGTAGCACCCACACCCACCCTCACCTATGGCCCCCGCTGAATGGCACTTTTTTTGCAGAAGGAAAGAAAAGCCATGGTCCCACAAAGCGCCAGCGGAAGACGCAGAAACTGAGTGTCGCCTACGAAGCCTCAGATAATGAGAAAGGAGAAGGCGCCAAACCCCCAGAGGCACCAGGCTGGGAGCCCCCGGACTGGCAGCAGCAGCTAGTAAACATCCGCACCATGAGGAGCGGGAAGGACGCACCTGTGGACCAGCTGGGTGCTGAGCACTGCTATGACCCCAGTGCACCCCCAAAGGTAGGCAGGCGCCCCGTCTTCCTGGTGACTGCCTTCTGGACAAGACACTTGCTTCCTCTCAGGCCTCTGCAGGGCACAGCCTGATGCCTGGCAGCCCTTGGTGGAACCCTCCCTGGCAGGTGCCCCTCGAGGGGACAGCGCCTGGGCTTGTGTGTGGGATGCGTAGGGTTATCCATGAGGCCACAGCGATCACAGTGGCAGGCACCGGCTGTTGAGCACCGGGTTTGACACTAAATGTTGTGATCATTCATCTAAGCCTCCTAGTGGTCTTTGTGTGACAGGCACTGTCACTGTCCCTGTGTCCCTTACGTATGAGAACACGGTCCGTTGGCCAGGGTAACAGGTGCAGGTGGGAAAGGGTTTGCGGGGGCCGGCCCACGGTGAACTCCCAGGACCTGCCACTACTCTGGTCCCCGTCACTGTGCAAACAGGTGCGGAGATACCAGGTGCTGCTGTCCCTGATGCTCTCCAGCCAAACCAAAGACCAGGTGACAGCAGGCGCCATGCAGCGGCTGCGCGCTCGGGGCCTGACGGTGGACAGCGTCCTGCAGACGGATGACAGCACGCTGGGCGCGCTCATCTACCCCGTAGGCTTCTGGAGGGTGAGCCCACGGGCCTCAGAAAGACGTCAGGAGGCCAAGGGGAGACTGTAGGGTACGGGAGGCCAGGTGGGGCATCTGAGGTTGTAGGGACCCGAATGTGAGTTCCCACTGGAGCCCCCTGCCCGTCTAACCAGCAAACGGGGCCAGGGCTATGGGTCCTGCCTGCTTGGCCTTTCCTGTTTGCAGCCCACCCCTTCCTTCCTCCACCTCCCCACCCAGCTGACTGGCGCTTCCCTTCCTCCCTGAGGTTGCCCACCCACCTTTCCCTTTGTTTACTCCAAGCCTCCCTGGAGTGCGTCACCCCCTTCCCTCTGGAGCCCCCACAGGCCACAGAGCACTGGGTGGTGAGTGAGCAGATCTGTTGAAGACACCCCGGCGGGTGGGGCTGCTTCCCCTTGGCATTGGCGTGGGCTGCAGTTTGTCAAGAGGGTTTTAAATAGCTCTCTCTACTCGGGGCAGAATGGGAACCACCCAGCTGGCCTGGCGGCTGGCGGGGGAGCCCCAGGCCCCAGCCTTCCTTCCTGAAGGTCCAGGTGCTGCGGAGCCCAGCTCCTGGCATGGCTGGCCTTGCTTAGCCGACCTGGCATCTGAGGGAGTGATGGGACAGGGGACCCGAGCAAGACCCCACACATGTGTCATTGGTCCAGGCAGGTGGAAAGCAGGGGTCCAGGCCTGCACTGGGCCTGCCTCAGTCTCCCTGCTGCCCTTGGCTCATTCCCACCTCTTGGGGGGACAGAGGCAAACAGTTGCTTCTGAATGTGTCTTAGGCAGGTGACAGGCAGCTCCGGACACCTGTGAGTCTCCATCGGGACTTATCCTCCCAAGTAGGTCTACATTCTCCACCTCCAGAGCTGACCTCCCCCCCGCAATCCCCCACCTCCGTCTTTCAGAGCAAGGTGAAGTTCATCAAGCAGACCAGTGCCATCCTGCAGCAGCGTTATGGCGGGGACATCCCATCTTCAGTGGCAGAGCTGGTGGCACTGCCAGGCGTTGGGCCCAAGATGGCGCACTTGGCTATGGCGGTGGCCTGGGGCGCCGTGTCTGGCATCGGTGAGTGGCATACACGGTCAGGGAGGGCAGGGTTGGTCACATCCCATGGTCTGTGACCCCAGCTCAACTTCCCTTGCCCACAACGTGACCCAGGGGATCAGAAAGATGTTTGCAGCACTGAGCTAGGCCTGCCTGGTCTACAGGTGGGTACTGATGCGAGGAGTTTCCGTTTGCTGAGCCCTTGCTGTGCGCTGGGCTCCGTGAGAGGCCCTGGAGATGGGTTCAGGGTCCATGCTGTGTACGGAGAAAGACGTTGGGCAGGTAACTCCTTACCTCTGAGCTAGAAACAGTCTTGGGGGGTCGTGCACAGTGCTCTCAGCGCTGGCCCAGGCTAGGGCATTTGGGAGACTTCTAGAAGGAGATGATAATCAGCCAAGAGCTGAAGATTGAAGCGGGCTAGTCAGGCCAGGAGGAGGAAGTGCTGTCCAGGCAGAAGGAGCGACATCCACATCAGGTGGGAGAAGTGGCCAGGAGAAGGCGGCCCGAGAGTGGGCAGATGGGGGAGGCCCGGTAAAGGCAGGGGGACACCAGGGGAGGGGGAGCTGGGGGGAGCCTCTTCTGGAATCCCTTTCCTGACATTGGTGGTGTCCATGAAGACAGACCCTGGGTCAGGCTGCGGCTGCTTCTTCAGATCTTTGCCCAGATGTCTGGCTCCTGAGGCTGCCCAGCTGCCGGCCCGGCCAGCCCAGAAACCTGGCCGGCCACAGCCTCTCTGCATGCCCCTGCCCCGAAGCTGGTTACCCCTCCGGAACTCCTGCAGGGGGTAGAGGGGGGGCAGACATCTTCCCAGCACCTCCCCGGCTCCTAAGGCCTGCTCCCTTCTTGGCACTGCATTTGAGGTGGAAGGCAGCTAGGGGCTAAGGGTTCTAACCGTGAAGGCTGCAGCCCAGCAGCCCCAGAGACCGGCGATGGGCCAGGCAGGGGCTAGGGCAGAGCCTCCCCTGAGCCCCACCCCCACCGCCACCACCGCCCCTGATCCCGCAGCCGCCAGCCTCTCAGCAGATACCTGAGCTTATCTGGGCAGCTGTCCTCAGCTGCCCGGGTCTCAGAAGGGGATGGTGGAGGGAAGGGCCCACCGCCCAGGGACTTCCGGAGCAGCAGACACGCTGGAAGAAGTCCGAATGTCACCCTTTCCGTATGTCTGGAAGGCCCTGCCTCTCTGGCTTCTCCCGGGAAGGGGCCCATCAATTAGAAAGCCAGAGCAGCCAGTCCCAGCTGGATGACCAAGAGACAAGACGCTTAGCCTCTCTGAGCTTTGGTCGCGGAGCTGGGAAAACGTACAGAGGACCGGTCCACAGGAGGCTCCCGTAGTGTGGTGTGGCCCTGGGCTGGGCCTCTGGGGGACAGGCAGCGTGATCGTTTCTGTGCTACAGAGGAGGATGCTGAGGCATGGTGACCCACTAACCTGACCCCCACACCTGTGTGCTCTCCCTGTGTCCCCCAGGGTGCCCTCTGTCAGCATCTGGGCAGGGCCTGAGCCTTTTTCCAGACCATCAGGAGCAGGGGAAGGTAGCAGGTGTAGGGCTCAGGTTGTCTTTGGCAAAGACTGGAGGAGGTAGGGACTACAGCTGGTGGGGAGAAAGGGGCCCTGGTGAGCAGGTGCCCAGGCCGAGCCCTGGGGTGGCTGGCCAAGGGATGCCGGGACTGTGGCCCAGGGAGAGGACAGCTGCATCTGGCCTGGCCATCCTCCCTGCTCTGTCCCTGGCCGTGCCGGGTGTGGGCTCTGGGAGCGGCCTGGCACCCACAGCCAGCGTCGGGGCGAGGAGGCACAGCTCCCTGCACCCCTGCTAGGGGGCCCAAGCCCTTTGATTCGAGCCGCTGCCCTGCCTTCCGTGGCAACCCAGGGTTTGGAGCGGGGAAGACTCGGGCTCCAGGCCTGGGTCTGGCCAGCACGCCCTGTGATGAGCCTGTCCTGTCTCCCTCAGCGGTGGACACGCACGTGCACAGAATCGCCAACAGACTCGGGTGGGCCAAGACGGCGACCAAGTCCCCGGAGAAGACCCGTGCGGCGCTGGAGGCCTGGCTGCCCCGGTGAGGCAGGTGGGGGCTGGCGGGGCTGCCCTCAGCCTCCCTCCCCCACTGACCTCTCCCCTTCACAGGGAGCTTTGGAGTGAGATCAACGGACTGTTGGTGGGTTTCGGCCAGCAGACGTGTCTGCCTGTCCGCCCGCGTTGCCAGGCCTGCCTCAACCGAAGCCTGTGCCCAGCTGCACGGAGCCTCGGCGGGCCGTGAAGCCTGGACCTGGATGCCATGCACCAGCCGACCGTGAGCCTTTGCTGGGGGAGCCACAGCCTGTTTTCTAATAAAGCTTGGGAATTGTTTGCAGCCGGGGTCTGGCCAAGTCTCACCTCTGGGGCGTGGGGGGGCAGGCCGGGAAGCACGTGCGTGCGCTGCGTGTGTGCCCGTGCTCGCGTGTCTGAATAGGGCTGGCTGGGAGGCTGACACGGGGACGTGACCATCTGGGCTGTGTACGGGGCGGGGTTGGGGGAGCCTGGGACAGAGGAGACGGGTCATGGAAGCCAGCTGCACGCAGCTGCTGGGAAGCCCGCTGGAGACCCGGGCCTCCTCCCTCCGGGGCAGCAGACGGGGGATCCAGGTCTGCACCTCCCCTCTTGCTGAACTGCTCCGTGAGAGCTCTCTGCTCGGAGGTCCCCCTGTGTTTACAGAGCCACCTGTCCTGTGTAACACCAGTAGGCCCAGGCCAGGCATCACAGGGCACAGGAGACCTGACCTGTGCGTACCTGCCGGGGTTGGGGCAGGGAGGCTGTGTGAAAGCGGAGGCGTCAAGGGTGCAGAAGGCATGGAGAGTGAGGTGCTGGGGGGCAGGGGGAGGGAGAAGCTGGCAAGGGCCCCAAAGAGTGCCAATGAAGGAGGGAGCAGGGCTCCAGGTTACGTCCCCCTCCCCCAGGGTGGGGAAGAAAGGGAGGGGAGAGCGAGGAAGCTGAGCAGGGTCAGGCTGGGCGGCCTGGTGGATGGAGTGGGGGCGGCTTAGGAACGGGACTCTGGTTCCAGCCTCTGAGAGCGGGCTCCCAGGCTGACTCCTTCCTGCCCAGACCACAGCCCCCCACCCTCAAGTGAGGGCTCAGGAAGGACAGAAGCGGCCACGGGTCTGAGGAAGGCCTGTTTATTAGGAGGGCGCGCATGCGCTATGGCTTAGATGGCAGACAGCAATGTCAGTGGGGTTCGCTGCCGGGGCCAGGAGGAAAGGGAGGATGGGCGAGGTCCCTTGGGGGCAGGATCTCCCACAGCCACATTCCCCCTGCCTCCCGCAGGGACAAGAGGCCTGTCCAGAGGCCACCCTTTTTTGAGGACATGGGGCCTCCATCCTCGGGCCCCTGGAGCCCAGGCCCAGGCTCTAGTGCAGCAGGGACGTGGGGCCCTGGCCTAGTGACCACCCCCAGCAGGGAGGGGGCAGAGGGGCAGCTCCTACAGCCACATGTGGCCTCCCCAGGGTCACACTGAAGCCCCCACAACCACAGCCTGGCCCCCATACGTTTTTCTCTTTCCCTGGAAGTGCCCGGGGCTCCCACTTGGGATGGCTGCTGCTGAGGGTGGGGAGGAAATGGTTTGCAGAGAAAGGTTTGCTTTATTGCAGTGACTGAGAGAGGCGTCCTGCGGGGGCGGGACTCTGGTAGTAAGTGGAAACATGTGGAGCTGGAGCTCTTTTTTTTTTTTTTTTTTTTTTTTTGTTTTTGGAAGAAAAGCAAAAACACAAATTCCTTTAAGTCAGCAGGCCCAGGCAGAGCAGCAAGGGCCTGGCCCACGGTCACCACTGCCCCTCCCTGACACTCTCTTCTACCTCGAGAGGGGCTCCCTCTCCCCTATCCAGCACCCAGCAGGTCGGGGGCAGGGGGGTGGGGAGCAGGACGGGGCTCACTGGGGCGCACATTGGTTCCTGGGTGGTGGTGGGACCAGCACAGCTTCTGGGGGTGAGGAAGCACCCCCTCCAGTCCGCTGAGGCTTGGGGGACTCTGGGCGGGGCCCGAGGGCCGTGCAGACAGGCGGGGAGGGGCTCAGAAGTTGCTGAAGATCTCGCGTTTCCGGTTCCAGTCCATCTGTGGCGCCCGCTTGTTGACACGGGTGGCTCTCGCCTTCTCCTTGGCTTCCGCTGCCGTGGGGCTCAGGTGGAGACCACTCTCCTGAAAGGGGTCCCGCTTCCAGGTGCTGCTGTCCTGGGGTGGGGGGCAGAGCGGGCAGGGGGCCAGAGTGAGCCCCAGACCCAGGCCCTCCTAACCGTGATCCCTCCCAGGGAGCTCACGCCACAGGCCACCGGGCGGGGCTGGGGCAGCGGGCCCAACGGGGCATCCTAGAGGGGCTGACCCCACTGCCCAGGCCGTCCGCTACACTAAAGCCCACCCCCGAGGCCTCTGACCGCGCCCCCCTCGTGTGTGAGCAAAGCAGTGGAGGTGGGCGGGCACTTGCTACCTCAGTGTCCTTGTCTAAGCCGGGCAGGTCACTTCGGGACGAACACGCTGAGCCACCATTGAGCTGGGAAACCAAGGGCAAGGTGTGGCTTCAGGGACTCTGCCCGAGCCAGAGCGGCCCCCGCAGCCACACAGGCGCACGCGTGCACGCATGCGCACATCAGAGCCACGTCTCTCCTTCCGTCCCGCCGCAGGCGCGGAGCCTCTACTGTGCTCCAGGCCCAGCCTGGGCAGGACGCGGGACACCCAGCAGCGAGCGGACAGGTGCTGCAGAGGGCTGGAGAGCCGGCCCTGGCCAGCTTCCCAAGGGGTGACGAAGGGGGACTCCAGGTCGCCGGCCAGTGCTGGGCAGAGGGAATGACAAGGCCAAGAGCCCTGTGGGGCTGGGGGTGTGGTTGACCCGGGCCAGGACCCACAGGGAGCATGAGGTTTAGCCTGGGTCTCCCTGTCACACCAACACAAGGAGATGTTGAGGTGGGGGACTCGGTCAGGCCTGGGGATCCCTAGAGGCGCCCCTACGGTTTCCTGGGCCTACCTGGTCCACTCCCACCCTCTCACCTGGGCAGGGCTGGTCCCGTTGGTGACTGGTGATGGCAGTGGACCTGTGGGGACAGGGTGTCAGGGGCTGCCCCGGCCCCCAGGCTCCACCTCATCCCCAGGCCCCCAGGCAGCAGCCCACCTTCCAGATGTTCCTCAGTGGGCGTGACCCGCAGCCGCTTGAAGTACTCGTCCGTCTCGGGGTCCACCACCAGCAGCCGGGCCTCATCCTCCCGCGCCTTGATGCTGGCGACCACCTCTGCGTGGCGCAGCCCCTCAATGTTGTGCCCGTTCACCTGTCCCCAACAGCGTGGGATCAGCCCCGCCAGAGGTCAGGCCCCCACAGGCCCCCTCCCCACGAGCCACCCAGCCAGGTGTGGCATCAAATATTCATTGATATTGTCACCAGCCGTGGCAGACAGAGGAATGCCAGCTCAAGTTCCCAGCATCTCTCCTCTTCCCAGCAAAGACCTCCCTGCCCAGAAACACGCTTGGGGGGAAACGGGCCCAGACCACGCTCCTCCAGGGGACACAGGCCCAGACACACAGTCTGGCGGACGGGGCCAGACACACGCTCGGGGGGGACAGGAGCCCAGACACACACTCGGGGGAACACAGGCCAAGACACACACTCCAGGAGACAGGGGCCCAGACACACGCTCTGGGGGACACGGGCCCAGACACATTCTCGGGGGGACAGGCCCAGACACACGCTTGGGGGGCAATCGGGCTCAGACACACACTCGGGGGAACAAGAGCCCAGACAGACGCTCGGGGTGGGGGACACGGGACCAGACACACGCTCAGGGGGACAAGAGCCCAGACACACACTCAGGGGAACACAGGCCAAGACACATGCTCCAGGGGACAGGGGCCCAAACACATGCTCCGGGTGGGGGACACGGGCCCAGACACACACTCTGTGAGGGGCACAGGCCTAGACACATGACTGGGGGGACATGGGCAGAGACACATGCTCCGGGGGGACACGGGCCCAGACACACACTCAGGGGAACACAGGCCAAGACACATGCTCCAGGGGACAGGGGCCCAGACACACGCTCTGGGGGACAGGGGCCCAGACACACACTCGGGGTGGGGGACACGGGCCCAGACATATACTCTGTGTGGGGGTCTAGGACCCAGACACACTCTCGGGGCAACCGGGCCCAGACACATGCTTGGGTGGAGGTCACGGGCCCAGACCACGCTTGGTGACAGCCACCTCCCTGAAACCTCCATGACAGGTACCTCGATGAGTCTGTCCTGGGCGCGGAGGCCAGAGTGAGCGGCCGGCGAGCCTGGGTCCACGGAGCGAATATACTGTCCTGGCCGGGACTTGTCACTGTGCAGGTTGAACCCGTACCCTTGGGGGCCCTTCCGTAGGTGGCAGAGCCGAGGGCGTAGCTCCCTCGGGGGCCCGCTGACATCCTGCAGGCACATGAGACCAGGCTGAGTTCTGATCTCCCCCCACCCCCACCCCCGAGGCCCCTGCCAGGCCTCGGCCCCAGAATGCAGCTGCAGTGGAGAAGGGTGAGAGGAACCCCAAATCCACACTCAGCATCACGGCCTGCCCGGCAGCCCTGGGTCTCAGGGACAAACACTATACCCATGTCTGGGGGCCCTGCTGGGCTGCCTGGGGCCGAGCTCCAGCAGCAGGATCTCGAGCAGAACCTCAGTTACCAAATCCCAAACAGCTTCACAAGGGACCAGGGGCTTTACAGGGTGCGAGGGGACCTGCTAATGGGCAGCGCTGAACCCAGGGCAGGGTCCTAGGAGCTGCCACTCAGCACAGCGTCCTGGGTGCACCCCCTCCCGCTGCCCTGCCCAAGCGAGAGGCTGACGTTTGTTTTGTTTGTTTTGTGGCCTCTCTCACATTCCAGAGCCAGCTGGAGCCACTACCACCCCCACAGGGCCCAAGGACAGGGCGCAGGGGCCTGAGCCCAGGGAAGCCAAGGGTGGGACCTGCTGTCCCACACCCCCAACCCGGACACGGAAGGCCCACGATGCCCCAAGCACCCCCCATCGACCATGCAGGGCCTCGCCGGGCTTTACCTCTGGCATCCTGCGGTACAGGGCTGTGGGTCAGGGGGCCGTGCGGTTGGGGGCCAGGCCCCAGGACCCCCACCCAGCCACGGCCTGGGGCCGGGACCACAGTGCCCAGCGGCTGCCGGTGCTCAATTAAACATGGCCGGTGGCCGGAGCTCGAGGGCGGGCAGCGGCTCGGGTTTCTGGGGCTGCTCAGGACTCCGGTGCACGTGCAGGGGAGCGTGTGCAGGGTGGGGTGCTCTCTGGGGCCCCTCCCTGACCCTCCACCTATCTCACTCTCAGAGAAGCTATCCAGGCCCCAGGCACCTGCCCCCTGCTGCTCAGGCCACCCCCCAACCACTCCCAGCCTCCGGGCCTCTCAGCTCATTCTAAACCTCAAATCTGACCCTGAGCCCTCTGGCCTGCCAGTCCGCCTGGCTGTGGACCCAAGAGCTTCTTTTCTCACAGGGCAGGTGGGAGGCCCTGGCTCTGGGCCCCCCACTTGTGCAGAACACCCTCTTCCTGCCCAGCCTGCACCCCTCCTCTAGGATCCCTTCCCGGACCCCCAAAGCCTACCCACCCATGTCCCTGGGATCACCACTGCAGGCCACAGCTACCCCCATAACCCCAGGGAATCAAGGGGCAGAACAGCGGCTCCTCGATCCCCCAGGGGTTCTGCTGCTCAACATGGCCTGAAGGGACGGGCGTGAGACCCCCCAAGTGCCCCAGGGCCCCCCGCCCAGATTCATTCCCTCTCCCAGACACACCTGGAGGCACAGACTATGAGTCCCCCCCAAACCCCCCGCAGCGGGGCCTCTCCGATCCAGGCTGCTGGAGCCCAGGTGCCGAGGCTGACAGGTCGGGAGCAGAGCCACAGCCAGGACCAAGCACACCCGGCAGGTGCGACCGGGCCCAGGTGTGAGCAGCGCACGGCCAGACACCAGACACACAGACACAGGCTCGCAACCGGCTACACCGCGACACACACGTTCGAGAGGACAGCCCTGGCGCTGAGCCCTGAGGCTTCTTCTCACGCCCTCCACAGTGACCTCCCTGGCGGGTCTCTCGAGGTCCCCAAACAGGAAGCAGGACTAGGGGGGCATCTGGGGCCATGAGGCCAGGCTGAAGTCACATCCGGGTTTAGGGCCATCCTGGCCATCCCCCTGCCTCGACCCAGCGCGCCCACTGCTCACCGCACCAGCTGAGAGAACCTTCTCTGGAAGTCTTGCCCTAATGCTCTCCTGCCTGGCGGCGCCCAAGGAACCCTGTCCCCCGCACCCGACCCCAGGCTGAGAGCTGTGCCCGGGCGGGGGCAGGCTGCGTGGAGAGGCCCGAGCAGCAGTGGGTCAGGAGGGGGCGTGCAGGCGCCGCATCGCTCACATTCCTGCTTCCCTGCCCTGGCTCGGAGCATTTCCTGCCGCCTCCCAGCCAGGCCCTCGGGCTCCCACTGGCTCTCCATCGGGCAGCCCAGAGCTGGACAAGCCCTGGTCTCAAAGCCGAGCAGTGACCAGACAAAGACGCTGGCATGGGGGTACCCCAGGAGCCGGGCTGTGCCCCCCCAAATGGTGACTCACCAGCCCTGGCAGAGAAAGGCCCCCATTGTTGCTCAGAGTCCAGCCTGCTCACACCAGGGTCACCAGGGCGTCCCCAATCCCCTCTCCTGACCCCGGGGGACATGGGCTAAGCCGGGCTGCTGGGAGTCCTCCTTGCCTACCCTGTCCCCACCCAGGCTGACCTGCGCGAGTCCCCAGGACGGTCTCTGTGGAGAGGCTCCTGGGGCTGGGGCCAGCGGTGTGGCATCCCCAGAGCGGGCCATGGGAGGCAGGAGAGAAGTGGCAGGCACGGAGTGTCCAGCTGAAGTGGCCTAAAGTCTCCAGCCAGCCCAGGCCACCACCCATTTATCCACCTCCCACAGTGGCCCCAGCTCCCCAGGGATGGGTGGGGACGGGGGGGGTTGAGTCACTTTGGGGAGCAGGGTGGCTGCTGGGTCCCCCTCCCCTGCTCAGGCCCCAGCTAGGCACCCCGTACTGGCTAGGTTTCAGTCCCAAGAAAGGAAGGAAGGAAACTGCTGGGAGGCCCTGCCCTGCCCCCAGGACCTGGGGCTGGGGGGACAGGGAGGCCAGGGAGGGGTCCCCGGCACCACAGCAGGAGAGAGTCTTGCTGAGGCTCCCAGGGCTCTCCTGCAGGCACGAGGGCCCCCATACTAGGCGGCCAGCCCCCACAGGGCTCCCACTCACATGCACCCAAGGGCCTGTGGAACCGGGGTGGGGGCCCAGCTCTGTCCCCACCTCCACGGCCCCGGCACCGCAGCCTGCCCCGTCTGTGCGGGGCCTGTCCCCTGTCGTCACTGTCAGGATCAGCTGTGCTGCAGCTGGCCTGGGGCTGAGTCACCACTGACTAGGACCCCACAGCACCCCCATGGGAGGGCCTGCCCCCTCAGTGTCCTCCCCAGCCCCACTTCCTCCAGCCCAGCCAGGACAGGGGACAAGGAGCAGAGAGGCCAGGAGTGACTCGCGGGGCCCTGACTCCCAGCTTGGCCCTTACGAATGAATGGTGGGACCCTTCATTCTGCACCAGAGCCCAAGCCGTCCATCCCACCCGGCCATCCTGCCTGCGAGCACCCCCCTCCCAGGCACCTTGACCGCCCGTCGGTTTGGGGAGGTCAGCCAAGGCCTGGCTCTTCCTCCAGACCCTCTGAACTCAACCTGTTAGACAGCAGGTCTCTGGCCGGGAGGGAGGGCTTGACCCTGTCCTCTGGGCCTCCCCTGACCTCCCTGGAAGCCCCGTCCCCAGGCCAGCCCCCACCACAGAGCCCCTGCTAGTCTGGCCCCACTTTGTTCCTCTAAAAATACGCCCAGAGGAAGCCCCCTCCTAAGGCTTCCTGCGGCTCCCAGAGCCTGAAATAGCAGAGGGGGAAGGTCCCACCCAAGGACAAGGTGCCTCAGCACCCCACCCTACAGATAAGCCCCAGGGCGGATTTTTCCACAGGAAGGTGAACTCAGCGTTTGTGTCTAAATCAATGGACAAATGCCTGGAGGGGAGGGGCGCTTCCTCTGGGAGGTAAGACGCCCCTGAAGGAGAGGGGCTCCAGCCGGCTGGCCAGCCTGGGAGCCAGACCAGCCCGCACAGCAGCCCAGGACTCCCACAGCCGACTCGGATGACCCCTACTTGGGCCCCGACCATCCCCACTGGGCTGTGGAGCCCAAGGAACAAAAAGCATCCTCAGGGTTCAGACCCAGGCCTGTGCCTAGGCTGGCTTCCCGCCTGAAATGCCGTCTCCCCCAGAGACCCGGGCACAACCAGCTCACGCTGGAGACTCACACACCCGGAAACTTCAGCTCTCACACCTTCACTGGCATGAGGCCAGTGGGTCTCAAAGTGGGATCTGGGGAAACCACTGGGACTGAATTTCTTTAAAGAGATTAAAAAAAAAAAAAAAAAAAAGGCGCCTGGGTGGCTCAGTCCCTTGAGCGTCTGCCTTCGGCTTGGATCATGATCCTGGGGGCCCGGGATCGAGCCCCACGTGGAGCTCCCTGCTCACTGGGGAGCCTGCTTCTCCCTCTCTCACTCCCCCTGCTTGTGCGCTCTCTCACTCTCTGTCAAACAAATAAAATCTTTAAAAAAAAAAAAAAAAGGCAAAACGGGCATGAGAAATGGTGCCATGGAGTTTCAAGAGCATAGAACGATCAGGGCACCTGGGTGGTTTGCGTTCAGGGTCATGATCTCATGAGTCATGAGATCAAGCCCGATGTCGAGACCGGGGTCAGGCTCCACACTCAGTGGGGAGACTGGCTAGGGATCCTCTCCCTCTACCCCTCCTACTGCTCTCTCTCCCCCCCCCCAACTTTCTCTCAAAGAAAGGGGGAAAAAAATAAGATCTTTAAAAGAGAGAGAGAGAGAGAGCGAGCAGAACAAGGAGAGTCAGGCTCTTTCTCTTGGCCCCCATCAAGGAGGATCCCCCAAGTCCTGCCACACAGAAGTCAGTAGAACAGCAGCCCCCCACACATACATGTCTTCTAGCTCTTCTGGCCTGGGGCAGACACAAGAAGGAAAAAGCACGCCAAACACCGTAGACCCCAAACTGAGGACCCAGCTTAGACAGTGTCCCCGGCTGTCCCCAACCATGCACTGCCTACAGAGGAGGACCAGGTCCTACCTCCCAAGGCCTTCCCAGCACAAGCAAGCTCCTTAGACAGGCAGACACCTGACATAAACACAGAGCCAGCCGCGATCTGATCCGTCCCAGGACCTTCCAGCAGACCCTTGCCAGTTCCCTCAGCCGCTAGGCTGGGCTCGTCAGAGAGACCTTTCCTAGGCCAGGGAGCTCTGATGGGCATCCTGGGGAAGACGGCCAGAGACAGGGGGCCAGGGACCAAGGCCACACTCCCCTGGGCCCACCGGCTCAGAACACAGGCCGAGGGCAGAAAGAGTGGCTCCAAGTAGGCAAGACGGTAGTCACCAGTTGCCCCAAGAGGCAGAAGGGATGGAGACTTCTGGAGGTGAGCGGAGGGGGAGACTGGCTGCCATCAAGTGGCAGATACGGCAGTTGTGGGAGAAGCTGGGGCGCCCCCGCGTGCGAGCCCGCTGTACCTTCTGGCCAGCCTCGGAGCCCAGGCTGCTTGCACGTGCCCAGTCTGGCTTTGGCTCCCAGGGGTCGTGGGCGGGTGGAAGCCCTCGATGGGCCATCTCCTCGGTGCAGGTCAGCCTCCGCCGGCGGAGCTCCTCGTCCGTCTCCTTGTCCACCACCAGCAGCCGAGTCTGCCCTTCCACGGCCTTGATCCTCTGCACCACCTGGGCCGGGCAGGTTGCGGGGAGCAGGTCAGCGGTCGGCACTCTGGGCAGCACATGGACAGCGGCGCCACCCAGGGCTGGCCCAGGCTGGCGGGACGGCAGCTGGCCTACCAGGGGTGGGTGGCTGGACGGAGAGGCCCGCAGGCTCCGCCCCCCACCCCCGGAGCCCCGGGAGCTCCCTCCCTCTTTACCCAGCACTCCTGATTCGGGGCTGCGAGGGCTACAGGGTCACTGGGGGGCCTCGCCTCGCCCTGGGTCTGGTCCAGGAGGGGCCGGGAAGCTGGGTGAAGCAGTCAGGCGGTCTGGAAGGTGGTGCACAGCTAAGTCTGGGGGATTTAGGGTGTGCATGTGTGCACGGATGTGTGGGAAGGCGTGCATCCAGGGTCTGTCTTTCGGTCTGGGGTTGAGGGAGCAAGGGGTCTCCCTAGGTCCCCGTCTGGGGATCTGTGGCCACTGCTGTTCTCAGTAGTGGAGCATGGATGTCGAAACCCCTGCTTCTGAGCTCTCCATTTGCCTCCAGACCGGACCCTGACCCCCTGTTCCTGCCAGACCTGCAGAGACAGGAAGGCCTGTTTTCTGAGGCAAGGCACCCGGTGGGCACCCACACACAGCCTGGGAAGCAGGACTCAGAGCCAGGAGACAGAGGCCCCCTGTGGGACAAGCGTGACGTTGGGAGCACTGGCGTACCTATGCAGGTGTCTATGAAGTGTCCAGAGCACGTGCAGGGCCACGGAGTGTGCGTGTCGGGGTATGGTGTGCAGGGAGAAGGAGCGGTCAGTGCCCCCTGGGCATCGGGGTAGGAAGGACAAGACCCCGACCCCAAGTGTTCTCAGCAGAAACTGTCAACAGATAGGAGGGTGTGAACCAGGCCCATCTTCCCCGGGCCCTCCTGGTGAGAGCCACCGGAGGACCCCAGCACCCTGCGGCTTCCTGACTGTAGGACTCAGCCTAGATGCTTGATATCCTCAAACATCAGCTTCCTTATCTGGAGAATGGGAGCTGTGACTGCACCTGCTCCCTCCTGGGCCAGCATGGTTCTGCTCGAGAGCTACAGAGACCAGCACCTGGGAGCCTGGAAGAAGCAGGTGCTCTGGGGCTAGGGCTGGCAGTGACAGTTAACCCAAAGCCAGGTGACACTGTGCCAGCCCCTCCCTGTGGTCTGCTGAGCCCAGACCTCCGGCCCACCCACACCCTCCTTCGGCAAACAGCTTTATCCAGCTGAAACTCTGGGTGCAGGACAGAAGGTAGGCAGACGGACAGACAGGCAGGGGCCTCAGGGGTAGAAGCAGGAGTTCAGCTGCTAGTGCAGCAAAGAACCAATTTACTAATCTCCAGGCCCCAAGACTGGCCACGCAGACAGGTCACAGACTCACAGGGGCTGGGGAGGACACTGAGAACCCTGAGCAGAAGGGGTGGAGGGAGCTGGACTGACGCCAGCCGAGTCCCTGCCAGTGGGAGATAGAGTCCCCAGGGAGCAGAACCTTCTGGCCCTCATCCCCAGTGGCAGGAGGCAGGGGCTGCGGTAGCGGCTCCTGCAGGGCCGGGTGGCCTCCAACGAGGACGTGCTGCCACCAGCAGAGACTCTAAGGGATCCAGACGCCATCAGCCAAAACACACATTAGTACACTGACCTGCCAACACACACTAATGACTACACATAGCCAGGCAGGCAGAGCCACAGGCCCGGACACACACACACACACACCGGACTGCAGATCTGGGCGCGCACACACACCTAGAGGTGCACATTCACATGCACAGTGCAGCACGGGCGCACACACACATTCGCTGACACACGCACATACAGGTGTGCCCTCACTGGGATACCCCTCAGGTACCCCCGGGGGGCAGATGTGGTCACACGTGCGTGACCCCCAGAGGGACGTGTACACACACACATAGCCAGCTGTGTACACAAGCACGTGTTTACACTCACAGACAAGCACTCAGGCCCCCCCCAGGCATGGAGACCCCCCAGGGTGACAGACGCCTGCACTCCTTGCACACGGAGGCCCGAAGGAGACTCCAGTGCTGGGGCCCAGGGCCCAGGGCCCAGAGCCGCACTGCGGGCCCCTCCCTGCCAGGATGCCCCCTCCCCGGCGCAGGAGCCAGCTGGCCGAGGCGGAGAGGCGAGCGAGGAGGCCGGCGTCCGCTGCCTCCGTGGCCACGTCCGCCACCTCGTAGCGGGAAACCACGCAGGCCCTCGTGCGACCCCCTCCCACCCCGGGCAGGGCGCCGAGGCCTGGGCGCACGCAGCGCCCGGAGCCGCGGTCGTTGGCGCCCCGCGCGAGCGAGCGCGAGGCGGGGAGGCGCTCCCCGGGGAGGGGGCCCGGCGGGGCGGCGGGCCGGGGGCGGGTCGCGGGCACCCACCTGGTGGTGCGTCTCGCCCTCCACGTTGACGCCGTTGACCTCGACCAGCCGGTCCCCGGCGCGCAGCGCGGCCGCCTCGGCGGGGGAGCCCGGCTCCACGCGCCGGATGAACTGCCCGCGGCGGCCCTTCTCGCCGTGCAGGTGGAAGCCGTAGCCCTGCTCGCCGCGCACCAGGCGGCACAGGCGCGGCCGCAGCGGCTCCGGGGCGGCCATGGCGGCGGCTGCCCACCGGCCGACCACCGGCCGGCCACGGCGCTGACGCCTGCCGCGGGCAGGCAGGGGCGCGGGGGGCGGGCGCGGAGGCGGCGGCAGCGGCAGCGGCGCTGGGGACCCGGCGGCGCCCTCGGCTGCTCCCGCTCGGCTCCCGTCGCCTCGGGCTCGGGCTCGGGCTCCGGCTGCGGCGCCGCCCCCGCCCCCGCCCCTTCCCCGCCTCCTCGGTGGGGCCGCCCCCGCCCCGAGTCCCGGCCCGTCCTGGCTGCGGCCGGCCTCGGCACCCTGCCAATCCCGGGGGCGGAGGAGTCCGCAGGGCTTTGGGACCCCCTCTGTCTCGCCCGGAGTCTGGGCAGCCTCCCTGGCGCCAGCGCCTTTGCCTCCTAGTCCAAGAACATTTATTGAGCACCTACTGTATGCATTCGTGACACGGAAGCGGGCTCTTGAGGTAGGAGAGGAGTGGAGAAGGGGTGCTCAGGCCAAACAAATCCACACGGGGGCGGAGGGTAAGAACAACGGCCACAGCTCTGTCCACCATCCTCGGGAACACACCCTCCCTTGCCTCCCCCCCCCCCAATCCTCGCTGTCTCTGTCTGGGGATCTGTCCTGCACCCAGAGCTGCCCCAGCCCAGCAGAGTCCCAAGATGGTCCAGGAGGCAAAAAGGAGTTTGGAAATAACAAGGCAGCAGCCTGCCCCTATATTCTGGAGGCTAGTGACCGGGTGGCTCGGGCCCTCCCCAGGATATCGGTTTTGCTTATCTGTGCTGGGGATGTCTGTTAAACGTTACCCATCCTCCCAACACACAACTGTCTCTGCCAGGTACCCTCACTTGTGCCCCGGCTCATCCCAGGGAGAGATGACATGTATCCAGGACTTTGGCCTCTGACCTCTGGCTTGTGATCAGTGCTCAGAGAAGCTGTTCCCATGAACTAGCCCCTGTGACCCACCCCCCGGCCCCAGCCCACCCTTCCCTCCATCCTTCTCCCCTAGCGTCTAGCTCCTATCCCCAGCATGAGTGTCCCTTCCCCCAACCAGTCAAGAATGACAACAGAAAATTGGTTATGCTTTGTCGTGCCTCTGAGTACACTTTACCTGGAAAAACCCAAGGGCGCTCAGGCCATTTTGTAGATCAAGAAACAGTTCTAGAGAGGAAGACCTAGGCAAAGTTCTCCAGCTCCTCTTAGGCACTGCTGTGAGAGTCCAAGTCCACACTTTATCATGGAGCTCTTTCTCAGCCTCAGATACAGGAAGACAGCTGAGTTCCCCCTCAGCCTGCCCCTCCCCAGACTGCCCAGACCCCTGCACATACCTGGTCCCCGGGGGTCAGGTATAACCAGCCCAGACAGTTCCCCATGGGGGCAGAAGCAGGCTCCGCTCGGACCCCGTCCTTGCTGCTCCTTCTCCCCTCTCCAGTGCCCTTAGCCTGGGCGCCCAGGCCCCGCCCAAGCACAGGGCTCTCCTCTGGGCAGCCTCCTGGGCCCCAGCCCCTTGGGTGTCCACACCCGGCTGCTGCCCCTAAAAGCCACTTAGGCCAAGACTGCACGGCTGCTTCCCCAGCCCCACCTCTAAGTTCCTGGCTAATGCTGCCATAGGCTCCCGCTGAGCTGGCCACCTGCATCTGTCTGCTTGCCTGTCCAGAGCTTGCTTGTCTGGTCTGTGACTGCCTCTCTGGACCCAGTCTGGTGCTGCTGCTCCTGAAGGCTGTGACACGGGTGCGGTCTACCACATACCAGCCCGGATGGGGTTTAGGGGTCACCCCCAGCAACCAGGACCTGCCAGTTTGTGGTATGGGGCCACCCCAGAGTCTAGGGAGGTAGATGGATGGGAGCCCCCCAGGCTGGGGGTAGAGAAATAGGAGCGCCTGGTCCTCCCGGGAGGACCTTCCTTGGAGATCTCCTCCCCCCTGCCGCAGCACAGAAACTCCCAGGATCAGCCTCAACCAGTCTGTGAAGATGAGGGAGGAGTAACCAGGGACATGTGGTCCCAGCCAGGGGCCAGAACATTGCATCGCAGCGTAACAAAGGAGGCTCCAAAGCAGAAAAGGAGCTGGGAAGGACCAGGAAGGTAACAGAGTAACAAAGGCAACAGCAGAGAGTAACAAGGGGGTGTGGGTAACAGCCGCAGGATAAAGGCGGCAGGGAGAAGGGCAGGTAGATTCCGCAGGGGTAGCAGGAATGGGTGAGGGGAACACGTAAGGATGGGGGCCCAACGAACAAATGCAGGGAAAGCGAACCCAGCGGCTCTCCGGGCAAACTCTCCCATGCCCTTCCTCCAGCCGCGGGCCTCCACGTGAGACGGAAGTGGGAGGCAGAGAACCGGGCCAAAAGAACAGCATGGACAAAGACCGAGGAGAGCGGCGGGCAGGGGCTGTAAGGCGTTTGGGTCGCCCGGGACCGGGCCAGGGGAGGTGATCCGCGAGGCCCGGGGCAGGCGGGGAGGCCGGTGGGAGGTGATCCCCACCCCTACCCCGACACCCTCGCTGCCACCTTGCTACACAGGCCTTGCGACAGACGGGAGGCAGACCTCTCGGGGCTTCCCTCTCCTGAGCTGTCAGAGGGGTCCCTTGGGGTGGGGGCCGGCCCAGGGCTCCCGGGGCGGGGAAGGGGCTTTCCTCTTGAGCTTTGAACCTAGCTCCCAGGTGCGACGCCCCGCAGCGATGGGCGGAGCTTGGGCCTGGGCGGGGATTCCGGGGTGTGGCCGTGGGTAGAGGCCTGGTCGCCGGCCAGGGAAGGCTTGGGGGCGCGTCTGCAGGGTGGAGCCATTACTCTGACGCCCGGGTAATGCCCGGCTTCCCGGGCCGGCGCCGCCTCCCTACTGGGCATTAACGGCCCCATGGGATGACCGGGCCTCGCTTACGGCCTCCCCCCTTCAGACTACGCCAGGCCTCTCTTCAGAGCCCGAAACTGCAGCAGCCGGGACCAGCGCAACGGAAAGAGAGAGAACACGACACCCGGAGCCGAAAGGGAGAAAAACGGGGAGAACCGCGCGGACCACCCGAGAGAGGCGGAGCAGGAACCCGCCCACTCGCCCTGGGCCCGCCCACGCCCTGCTTCTGGCCCCTCCCACCGCCGCAGGCGCCGACTGGGGAAGCCGTCCGGAGGCGCAGCCGCGCAGCGCCGCCGGCCGGCTCTCGGTGGGATTGCTTTGCTCAAGGGGCTGGCCCGGGACCTCCCCACCTGCTCCGCTCCGACTCGGTCCAGCCTTGCCCTGCTGGGTGGCGATTGCGAGTGAGGCCGGCGCCTTGGGGCTGCTTGCACTGCAGCGGCACAGGGGTGCCAGGAAGGCGGTAGGCAGAGAAGCCGGGCCTCTGTCAAGTCCCAAATCAGCACTGCTTTTTCGCCTTGGACCTGGTGTCCACCCCTCTGGACCGGGGTACCCCCAGGCAAGGGAAATCTCACCAAGTGTCCAGCGCTTGTGACCAAACATATGCAGACCACTTGGCCCCGGCGCGGAGTACCTGCAGTCTGTGTGGGGAACAGGAAGGAGCAACAGGACCAGGGGACAGGGCAGCTGTGTGGCCCAGCCCCAGAACGTGGAATTTGCGCCGTCGGTGGTGGAGAGTGAGGTGCTGTGCCCTGGAAGGGAGATCAGATCAGGACGCCCATGCTTTGAAAGGCCGAGTTTGGCGAGACGCGGGAGCAGGAATGGCCTTGGAGTGCAGAGAATGGGTTGACCTGAGGAGTCTGTGGCCACCGCTTCCCTCAGGGCTGATCCTGGAATCAGAGTCTGTACAGTCAGGGCTCAGTCAGTAAGAACCGGGAGGGCCGAGAAAAAAGCACCCACATTAGGAGACAACATGGGGAAAAGGATGTACCCAGGAGATGAGCGGGAATTGCCAGTAAGGAGGAATGGGGGCTTCCAGAGGCCAAGGAGAACGTGGGGGCTGGTTCCATGTGAGTATCTTGAAGCTAGTCAGCTCAAGGGGTATGGGACCACCCTCCTCTGCTCCTGGCTGGCTGTCCTAGTGGAAGGCCTTGCCATATGGCCAAGGGAGGGCCCAAGGGCAGACAGCATCAGGGTACGGTGACTGGGTGCTTGGAGGCCCTGGACAGTTGTGAGAGTCAGAGCCCACGCAGAAGAGGGTTGACGAGGAAGCAGAAGCGGGGAGAGGCCCAGACACTTGTGAGCGGGAGCTGTAAGGGGGTCCAGGTGGAGGGAGGCCCTTATTCCCGATGGCAGAGCATAACTATATGGGGGTTGGGGCCGATAACTGAAAATGCGGAGGCGATAAGAGTGGAAGGGTCTCTGAGGGGGCAGGGGTCCTTCCTCCCTAGGAGGAGAGCGGGGTCTTGAAGGAGGGGCTGGAGGTTTGCACTTGCTCTCCAGAAACCACTGGATGAGGGGAAGGAGGGGTGCAAAAGTGGTCGGGTTTAAAATGAATCCTGGGAAATGGGGGAAGGTCTGGGTGGGCTGCTTGGTCGTAAGGTCCCTTAAGGAAGACATACTCCTCCCCAGCCTGGCCAGAGGGCATAGTGAGGGGGCACTCTGGGGCTCCCGGGAGGCTGGCATTGGGGGCTCTGACTCTAGGGTGTGAGTTCTGTTTCCCTCTTTCTGGTGGATGGCAGTGGGACCCAGGGTCTGCCTTGCACCTACCTACCCTGCGACCTCTCCTCTCCTGTGGGACCCTCGGACCTGGTCTGATGACCCCATCTTGGAACAGGAGATGCAGTGACAGAGAGGGAAGGGGACCAGTCTCTGCCTCTGTCCCCTCTTTGCCCATCCCCCAAGCACTTACAGATCGATCTGGCTAGGAGAGGGCACCCCCCCCCCCCCGGAGCCAGGGACAGGGCTCCTGATATTTGCCAGGGCGTGAATGAAGCTATTTGCTCCCTGAAGTGAGATGCCAAGAACACATCACAGAGGAAAGGCATCACATGTGGGAACGCATGAACCAGGCAGCTTTTATTGGCCAGACCTCCTGGCCTGGCCTGAGCTGTGCACCCAGGCAGACGAGTAGACTCCCTCTGGGTCAGACGAGGGGCGTCACCAGCAAGGGCTGGGGAGAAGTGGGGACCAGCAAAGGTGGTTCACTGCGCAGACCATGGCTGAACAGGAGACACGCCAAAGGCTCTAGAAAGAACAAAGCAGGACCTTAGGGAGAAGGCCGTGCACCCTCCACTACCCCTCCCCCCAACTACCGTTCCCGGGTGGGAAGGGTAGGAGGCTCCAGGAAAGCCTTTCTGGCAAGAAGTGGGAGATAGGAAGATCGTGGGGTTTTCGTGGGCACGCAGATCTCCCCAGACATCCTCCACCCGCTGCGGTCCCGGCCCCCTTTCTCTCCCCACGTACCTGGCCTGCTTCACCGGGGTCCAGGAAGAGGCCCCCAGCCGGGGCTCCAGTTCCGGCAGGGGCTCAGCGGCGCGCTGGCTCCAAGGCGCACTGACCCCGAGACCTGCGCGGGGGTTCCCGCTTCCCGTCTCCAACAGTTCCCGAACCCCCGAGGAGAGCAGGAGAGCACCGCGGGGGATGGGCTCCGGGGAGAGGGTGTCTTTGGCAAAGCGCCCTTGGGGGGACGCGCCCAGGCCTTGGGTGTCCCAGGCAAGGGACCCTGCCGCAGGGCGGAGCGCTCGGCGCCACAGGGAGGGCGAGCGGCGCAGCCCCATGAGCAAGCCCGCGGCGCGGCCCACTGTGTGGTAGCGGGGATTCGCCACGTGCTTGTACCAGGCGCCAGCGGGGGGCGACAGGAGCAGCAGGAGCAACAGCAACGCGCGCACCGCAGGGCCCCGCATTGCCGGGCCCCGAGCCAGGGCGCTTAGGTTGACGGCCGCCCGGCGGGGCAGGCCTGCAGCTGACTCGGCTGGGTCCGGGCGCACTGCGGGACCTCGGCGTCGGGGAGCCGGGGGAGCGTCGTGGGGCCGCAGCGTGGCGGACCCCGCTATAACTGCTCGCCGGCCCCGCCCCGCTCGCCCCCGCGGTACTCGCTGCGCTCCCGAAAGGCAGGAGGAGGGCTGGAGAGGGAAGAGCGGCCCAGGCTGTTGGGACAGGGGCGTGGGTTGTCAGAGTACCTTCTCCCAGGGGTGGGCCCTCAGCTAGAACTCTAAGTGATGCTCCGCTGGGGACGCCCCGGCTCCACCTCAAGAAGGACTGTTAGGACACCGGGACGGGGCGGGGGTGTGGACGTGCGCAAAAGGATGCCTCCTGAGCCAGAGCTCTTGCAGGTGGGCACCAGAAGACCAAAGACTGGGGGGGCTAGAAGAACCCTAGTGGGGCCAGAAGCGCTGACTGGTGGGCGTCCTCTGCATCATTCAAGAACCCTCTGTGCATCTCCTCTCCTGAGGGCTATCTCTTGTCCCCCCACCTCTCCCCATCCTCTCCCACCCGCGCTGGTAGTCCCCTCCAGCGCACCTCCCAGCTGCAGCTGGATGCTTGCAGCCACAAGCTTGGTCACATGGGCCCTCCCTGAGATGGTTAGTGCTTCCCCATGGCTTCCAGAATAAAAAGTAAACCGCTCCTCTTAGCCCTGCCCTGGCCTGGGCAGGAGAAGGCCCTGTGGACCTCCAGCCTTCTCTCTGGTTGTGTTACCCCCTCCCCCAAGACCACTGTCTCAGATGGCCAGTTTTCATCTTTCTGCCTTACCCAACAACCTGTGATGCTGCCTGCCTCTGTGTTTCTGCGCCCAGAACGTCCTTCCCACTCTTGTACTCGTCCCTCAGGATCCTGTCTGCATGGCCCTGATCTGAATGGTCCCCTGGAGTATTCCGCTGTGTATGCATGTGTCTAACAAACTCTCCAGAGGGCAGAGCCCAGCCCATTCTTGCCTGAGCCCAGCGCAGGAGGGATGCAGGCCCCGAAATAATCTGACCTCAGCCCACCCCCAGCAAGCACACCACTCATGGAACATTTCCTAGGTCCCAGATGCCAGGGATCCTGAAGAAAAAAAAAAATTAACACTTTATCATCAGAGAGTGAAAGAGGTATGGGGGTGGGGGGAGGACACAAGCAGGGGGAGTGGCAAGCAGAGGAGGCAGAGGGAGAAGCAAACTCCCTGCTGAGCAAGGAGCCTGACACAAGACCCGACCCCAGGACCCTGGGATCATGACCTGAGCCAAAGGCAGACACTTAACCAACTGAGCCACCCAAGTAACCCTGAAATGTCTTATTTTGATCTCCAAACAATACCATGAGGTGGGATGATTTTTTTTTAAAAGATTGTATTTTGGGGGGCACATGGCGGACTCAGTCATTAAGTGTCTGCCTTCGGCTCAGGTCATGATCCCAGGGTCCTGGGATGGAGCCCCGTCGGGGCTACTTCTCCCTCCCTCTGCCTCTCCCCCAGCTTGCGTGTGTGTGTTCTCTCTCTCACTCACTCCCTCTCTCAAATAAAATCTTCTAAAAAATTTAAAAGATTTTATCTTTTAAAGTAATTGCTACACCCAATGTGGGTGAACTCAGAACTCTTGAACTCAGAACTCTGAGATCAAGGGTCGCAGGCCAGCCAGGTACCCCAAAATGGACCAGTACCGACCTCCTTTATCAATGAAGTAAGGCACAAGGAAAATGAACTTGCTCAGATCACCTGTTGGGTAAGCAGAGGGACAAGTGGGGTCTGACCTAGAGCCCCCCAGCCCGACAGCACCGCTGTGGGGACCAGAACTGCAGTTCTCCATGGAAACTGCCCCTCGCTCTCTGCCGGTCTCCTCAGCGAAAGGGAAGGCGAGATTCTGGAAGTGAAGGGAACAGCCTTTCCTCCATGTCAAGGGGCCAGAGGCGCTGGGAGGACAGAGGGTGCACCTCTAAGGCAGGGGGGACCCAACGTGGTTGTGGGGAGCTCTGGGGGCACTCAGAAGCAATGCAGCCCTCCCTACAAAGGCCCTGTGGAATAGGGGAGAAGTGAACCAGGCCCTGCGCCCTGTGGTGGGAATGGGCGGGGGGAGGCGTGCACCTCAACCTCTCCTCAGTTTCTTCACCTGCAGACTGGGGTCGTGAGAGCCCCTCCTCAGCTTACTGTGAGCATGAATCCAGGTGCAGGTCTCAGTGCCAGGCCTGGCACACAGTAGCTGCCCCCAAAATGGATGGGCCACCACCTCCTGTTGTTTCTGTTGGAGGCTTCCCGGCCTCCTGAGCTGTTGGTAAAAACGTTTTGATGGAGAGGTGACTGGCACAGGGACTGGTTGGGTAGGGGATAAGAGGCAGCTGTGGGCGCACCTGGAGGGGCCTGGCGGACCACAGGGACCCGGAGCTGTGTGGAAAGCAGCCTCCCTCCGGGGGGGCCCTTGGCCTGGAGAGCCGCCTGGAGTGTGCAGTGGGCGGGCAGCACGGCACGATGCGGGCCTCCGGGGTCCCCTGACACTGCATATCCTCCCTGCTAAGAGTACTTGGTGGGGGCGGGGGGTGGGGGGCTGCCTGGAGCCCCCACCCCACCCCACCCCAGTT
Organism: Lontra canadensis; assembly: GCF_010015895.1. NCBI lineage: Eukaryota > Metazoa > Chordata > Mammalia > Carnivora > Mustelidae > Lontra > Lontra canadensis. The sequence continues at coordinate 1,576,669 of NW_022631165.1, read as the reverse complement.
CATCAGGGGAGGGTCCGGGCGCCCCCTGGCGGGGGCCCAGCAGGATCACTTGCAGCGAGGTGGTATGGGGTCTGGGGCTGCTGGGACGCGAAGAACGTCAGGTACCAGCAAGGATCCATTTCCAAACACAGCGTCACAGAGAGTACCCTGCAGGACGCTATGCTCCGTATCTGAAGTTTAAACACCCTTCCTGCTTGTTTATGGCTGTGAAGCCCATGAGATGATGAGGGCCCCCGCTGAAATGGAGCGGGGCTCCTGCTGGGGAACAGTGTGCAGAAGGCATGTGGGGAGAGCCCAGGGCCAGGCTGGGGCAGCAAAGCACACCACAGTCCTGGGAACTCCCAATGTGGGGTATAGGGGACGAAGGGCTCTGTGCCCTGCCCAGCCCTGAGCCCTCCCCCCGCTGCAGGGGTCACTCTGGGAGGAAGGGAGGAGGTGACGGGCCCACGAGGGCTGACTCTCCTTCCTGGGCCTCACCTCTCCCTTCATCCACCCAACACCCTCCTAGAAACCAGGGGAGCATGACTTCGGAGTGCCTGCACGCTCCCTTTCCCTAACGGCACGAAGCCGCCTGTAGGCCAGGGCACTCACAGCCCCGACACCGCGCACGGGCCCCGGCCCCAGCAACGACGCCGTCCTAAGGACACCGCGATTGAGCAAATCTGTTTTTCTTTTTCTTTTAAAAAAAAATTTTTTTTTAAAGATTTTATTTATTTGACAGAGAGAGAAATCACAAGTAGGCAGAGAGGCAGAGAGAGAGAGAGGAGGAAGCAGGCTCCCCACAGAGCAGAGAGCCTGACATGGGGCTCGATCCCAGAACCCTGGGATCATGACCCGAGCCGAAGGCAGAGGCCTTAACCCACTGAGCCACCCAGGCGCCCCTGTTTTGTTTTTAAAAAAGTATTTATTTCTATCAAGGTAATTTACACTATAAACAGAATGCTAGTATAAGGAAGAACTTAAAACTGTCCCTCACCCACGCTTTCACATCCCAGTCCTGCTCTCCAGAGGCAACAGCTCCCAACCCCTTCAGCTCTCTCTGCTGGTACTTACCCCTTATTTAAAAATCACAAGCTCAACTGCTATCCCAGCAGCGGCTTTCTAAGAAGCCACGATGTACTTTGAGTAAAGCGTGCACCTCCTGTCTTCACAAGTGCTTCTGCCATGTGCTCACGCATGTACCTACTCACAGCCCAGAACAAGAAAGCAAGGATTTCCACTCCCGGGGAGCTCTCTTTGCAAGCCCCCCAGCCAGAAGCCCCCAGCATAACTTATCACCTCATCAGGGTGACAAGCACCCTCAGCACCACGCCCACGACACGTGGGGGCTGTCCTGCGCAGAGGGACCAGCCAGCAGAATATCTGGGTGTCACTCCCACCGTACAGGCAGAATAACAGCCCCTCCCCAAGACGTACGTGCCCCAGATATCCTGGAACCTGTGCACACCTATTAGACGCAGTAAAGCAGGGGACTGAAGTTGCAGATGAAAGAACCGGGGGTGCTCATCAGCAGACCTTAACAGAAGCAGATGGTCCTGAATCAGGCAGGTGGGCCCAGCGCCATCACCTGGTAAGTGTGGAGGCGGCTTCGGAGAATGGGGTGGGGGTGTGTGTGTGACAAGGGAGAGGCTGGCAGGATGCACCCGGCAGACGGAGGGCCTCTAAAGCCGGAGAGGATGGGATGCATTCTCACCAGGAGGCGTGCACCCCACCTGCACCTTGATTTTACCCGTGAGACTGCTTCCGAACTTGGGAATTCCGACTGCAAGGTAGTCAATCTGTGTTGTTTGCAGCCGATAAGTTTGCGGTCATTTTTCAACAGTGGCCACGGGAAACTCATGACCCAGCGGACATCAGTTAATACTCCCGCTCTGCTGCGACCACCGCAAACGTCGCTTTGGGGGTAAAACTGCCCCCAGTTGAGAACCACAGACCCTGAGATTGTAAACCGCCACTCTCTGATTTACCTGCTTTAGGCGGCACCAGAAGGCTTCCTACAAATGTAGATGAAGCTCTGGTCCCTACCTCTGCTCGGATTTTGTCACCACTTTGGGTGAACTCACTGGCCAGCATTTATGTTGTCATGGCTGCGTAAATACTGTCCTCCACTAAGGCGACGATCACTACGTTTCCTTTCTTACGATGGCGTTTTCTTCTTTGCTCGTTTGTGTACATGCTCATTGTGCTACTTTCCCCCAAAGGCTCTGAGAGACAGGAGGAGCTCTTCACAGTCTTCTCCTGAAGCTCAAGCACGCGAGGACAGCCTGGTTGGTTCCATGTCCGCTCTGGAGGCCCCACTGTGGGAGACGGCGGCCTCCTGCTCCAGGCTGCGCACCCTCTTTCTGGATGCCAGGTCATGTTCCAACGGGTATGCCCTAACGTTTTAGAGACAGGAACCCTCTGGCAGTTCCACGCAAATGGGGACATGGGACCTTTTTAGTCCATGTCTCGATGCCTAGTGCAAAGATTCTCTAGGTGTAGAATCTGTGGATGGATAACCTGCTCCCTCAGAAATCTGAGGCCATCCCTGGGTTCCGGTGTTCAGGAGTAGAGTCCTATTCTCAGTCCCTCTTCTGGGATCTTCTCCCTCCTTACCCCGTCCTCCCTAAATCTGTCAGGGTCTTTGCTTCATCCGCAGTCCTCCAGGAGGACGTCACTTGCTGAGGGCCTTTCCTCCCTGGCTGGGCCCTTTCAGCGTGAGCGCGCGCACCCTTCAGTGATGTAATCCGCGCCTCTCCGCTTTCTCTGTCCTTCCTCACATTCCTACGAATTAGATCGTGCGCCTTCTAGAGTCCGTGTCCCAGCTTCTTTATCTTCTTTGTGTCTGCTTGCTGGCAGATGTCTCCCAACTGTACCTTCCCAAATTGCTCTTGAGTTTTTACTCATGTTTTTAATTTCTAAGAGCCCTTTATTTCCTAACTGTTTTGTATTCGTTATTGCTCGGGGAATCCTAGCCTCATTTCACGGAAGCAGCATCTTTTCTGGAAATGTCAAATACAGTTTTTTCTTTTTTTTAAGTAGGCTCCCCACCCAACACGGGGCTGGCACTCACCACCCGAAGACCAAGAGTCACGTGCTCCACCGAAGGAGCCAGCCGGGCGCCCCAAATACAGTTCTTTCTAAAGCTTCCTTTGGCTCCCTGGGTCTGCTTGGTTTGGTCCATCTTTCACACGGCAGGCCCTCCTCCTGAGCCTGCACATCCTTGGCTGCCCCCACCTATGAGTGACACCTCAATGCTTTTTCTGTGGGGACATGGCTTTGCCGAGTGGGAGGCTTCACTGCAGGAATGGCTTTTCACTCTGTAACGGGGTGCACAATAAAGCTTTTCTCTGGAGGACCCCAAGCATGGGGGTGGGATGCGGACTGGATACAGAAGCCAGGGCAGGGGTGGAGGGCCCAGGTGCCCAGCTTCCATGCACTGACCTGCAGGGGCTCCTGTTTTTAGTCCCCTGCCGCGGTTCACCCTCGGTGAAACTTCTTATCAGGGTTCCCCCCAAAGGTCTCAACGATGCTTTGTAAAGTGAGTCACTCTTCCTGTTGTTCCAGAATTTGTTTACATCTTTCACTAGCTGCTCCCTCCCTTCCTGTCCTTTTGTACTCGTGGACTGGCAGTCTTCTACTCCTCTGCCGTCATTTAGTGGGGCTGTGACAGTGAGCAGGCATCTGCATGTGGCCCGTCCACCAGATTTACTTGATGTGATGATGACCGTTTTGCAACTCAAGAGTGAGGAAGCCAAGGGTTCAATGAGCTAAGAAGTTCACCAGCAAATAAGTGGCTGAACTGGGGTTTCAAGCCCATTTCTGTCTCATTCTCAAGTCCAGGCTCGCTCCCCAACAACACACTGCCTTTTTCTAGAAGGCTTCAGATTTGACTCTCCTCCTTTGATAGCAAAAGGGAGGTCTGGAGTGTGCCTGTCCCCCAAGGGTAGCAAGGAAGCCCTCCCACCACCTGCAGGGGCCTGAAGCCCCGTATTCACCACCGTCCATTTAGCAAGCCAGCCCTGATGCTTCTCTGCGCCAAGCCCCCCAGGTCGGCCGGGGGTGCCAGTGAAGAGCCCGAGTTCCTGTCAGGATCCGGGGAGATAGCCCCTGGCTCCGAGATGGAGGTCACTAAAAAACAGTCTTTTATGATAACAATTTGCAGAAATTTCTTATTTGGGGCGGCCGGGGCAGGGTGTGTGTGTGGTGGTGGGGGGTGCGCCTGCAGACCAGGCCTGTTTCTGCGTGCGCTGCAGATACAAGCGGTCTGGGCTGGGGGGAAACGACGGGCTCCCCACACGGCGGCTACATTTAGCAAATAAGCTGCAGGACGTGCGGTTTCCGATCGACGCGGGACAGCACGTCTGCACGAGGACGGCCCACCCAGAGCAGGGGCGCACTCACACTGCACCGCGGGGAACGCCGTCCGAGGCTGCTCCGAAATTCCAAGCTGCCCCGCGGCGCGGCGTCGGCAGCGGACGGGGGCGCGCTGCGGTCCTGCCCGGGCCCCGGGCCCCGCGCCCCCGGCCCGCGCCCCCCCCCGCCCGGGGCCTCTCTGCCCCCGCGCCCCTCGTCCGGCCCCCGGTCCCCAGCCCGCGCCCCCCGCCCGCGCCCCCTCTTCCGCGCCTCGCCAGCGCGGAAGTGACGCACGCGCTTCCGCCGGGCGGGGCCGTTGCTGGGCGGGACGCTGACGTTGCCCGGAAGGGGCGGGCCCGCCGGGAGCCAGGCCGCGCCGCGCCGCGCCGGCCGG